>NW_026733712.1:0-34327 GCF_028476545.2 Physella acuta | reverse complement strand
CGGAGTCAAAAGTTCACCTTGTCGTTTTATGGCAGGGGTCGGCAACCTGCGGCTCGCGAGCCGCATGCGGCTCTTTTGATATCAAGATGCGGCTCTCCAGCTCCTTAAACAAATACTTTTAATCTTAATAAAAAAAAATATTTGAAATAAAAAAAATGTTAGTGGCTCTTTAAAACCAGGAAAATTTTGAAAATTGTAACTTTTGGCTCTTCCGCTTCAAAAGGTTGCCGACCCCTGTTTTATGGGGATCTAACATTTAATAATATTGATTTCGCTTTTGCATCAATTGAATGTGCATGCCATCACTATTGACTAGAAGTATGTTATAATAAAGCTACCGTTTATGCTATAAAACAACCTACAGTTACCTAGTCATTTGATAAAATATATTGTTTTGACAAGGGTACATTATTAATATAAACATTATTTATAATGATAGTGTAATGAAATTTAAAGAGTTTTATTCTGTTTTTCAACCATGCCTTTGTTAGACTTGTTTAATTTACCTACTCTTGCGACAGTTGTTTCCCTTGAATTAAATTTTTATATTTGAATTTCCAAACGGGAGAGAATTCGTTGCTTAACTCTAGATTCCTTTCAAATTCCTCACCTTAGGTTCACAGCTTACGTATAGCTACAACTTCAAGTTATTATTTGTTGTAGTAAAAACGTATATAGAGCAGAAGTTCTAAAAAATAGTTTGGTAGTTTTTTTTAGCTTTATCAAGTTGAAAAACAAATATATCAGTAGCTTTTTGTCGCTTGCAATACTTAATATTAGTAGACATACAGTATGAGATAATGTAGCTAATGCGTCTAAAATCGTCTTAGTAGCAAATATAATCTATTTCTCCCTTGAAACGCGAGGGGGGGGGGGGGGCTTTAAATTTTTGGGTGCGGAGGATGGGGAGAGGGGACCATATCGTGAAGTAGACTCTTGGTCTTGGCAACAATTTCAATAGAATGTGATTACGCTTCCACACTGGAATTGAAGGATTAGTACAAACTTTTGCGACGAAGGAGGCAAGTAAAAATTGATTTTGATATTTATGCAATTTATAATAAATTAATGTGTAATGTTTAATTGTTTTATTATATATATATGTTTTATTAATTAATTAATGTGTATGAAAGGGGGCGTTTTGCCTAGGGCTATAAATAACCTGGCGCCGGCACTGGATATAATACAATAACACGGGTTATTATACGTTTTATAGAACAACTTTACACAATAGCAGGTAAAGTCGTGATAAAGTATAATAACATTTCTCACTAACACACTCTACTTTAGTATATATATTTTTGTCAGTAGCCAAGGAAAAGAGGACGCATCATTACTCAAAAGCATGCCAACAATATTGACTAGAAGTATATTATAATAAAGCTAATGTTTATGCTATCAAACAACTGACAGTTAAGTAGTCATTAGGTAAAATATATTGTTTTGACAAGGTTATATATTTAATACAAACATTATTTATAATGATTATGTAATGAAATTTAAAGAGTTTTATTGTGTTTTTCAACCATGTCTTAGTTACACTTGGTTAATTTACCTATTCTTTTGAAAGTTATTTCCCATGAATAATTTTTTTTTACTTGGATTTCCAAATGGGAAATAATTCGTTGCTTAACTCTACATTCATTTCAAATTCCTCACCTTAGGTTCACAGCTTACGTATAGCAACAACTTCAAGTTATTATTTGCTTTAGTAAAAACGTATAGAGAGCAGAAGTTCTAAGCAAAATAGTTTGGTAGCTTTTTTTAGCATTATCAAGTTGAAAAACAATTACATCAGTAGCCTTCTAGATTACATTACTTAAAATATTAGTAGACATATAGTATGAGATGATGCAGCTCATGCGTCTAAAATCGTCTTAGTCGCAAATTAATAATCTAATTAACTTAGTGTCTTGTTCATATTTTCACTCTCTCCTAAAAAATTCATATATAACAAGCGTAGGCTGAAATCTATAACATTTATAAACTTTTATTTTCAAAAACAAAAATCGTTACATAATCACACAATATAGACATTTTACAATTATAACCGAAGACAGTCAAGCTTAAAAGAGGTAAGTTCCGTACTTGAACTTACGTTGGGAGGTCTGCAGAGAGTCCAACACGACAAAAACTGTGTTTTTTCAGTGGTTTTTTTTTTCCAGACTGTATTTCTCCCTTGAAACGCGAAAAGGGGGGGGTGGGGGGTAGGCTTTAAATTTTCGGGTGCGGGGATGGGGAGGGGGGGACTATATCGTGAAGTAGACTCTTGGTCTTGGCAACAATTTCAATAGAATGTGATTACGCTTCCACACTGGAATTGAAGGATTAGTACAAACTTTTGCGACGAAGGAGGCAAGTAAAAACTGATTTTGATGTTTATGCAATTTATAATAAATTAATATGTAATGTTTAATTAATTGTTTTATTATACATATGTTTTATTAATTAATGTGTATGCAAGGGGACGTTTGCCTAGGGCTATAAATAACATGGCGCCGGCACTGGATATAATACAATAACACGGGTTATTATACGTTTTATGGAACAACTTTACACAATAGCAGGTTCAGACGTAATACAATAGAATAACATGAGCCCTTATACGTTTTATAGAACAACTTTACACAACAGCAGGTAAATTCGTTATAAAATACAATAACATTGCTCACAAACACACTCTAGCCCATGTCGGGCTCAGCCTACAACGTACGCTTGGACTTGTCATAGTGTTTGGAGCCGGTGACTTCAGAAGCTGTGAACGGCTTTTAAAATTATAAGTCGTGGCTTTATTTTTTTCTTAACGCAGGAGTAACTGTGGAACTATTAAATATTCATGTTTGTTGATATGTAAAATTAGGGTTGTTCTTTTTTTAATTTATGTCACACCAATGATGAGAATGGAGAGGGGGGGGGGGGTTAGATTTATGACCAAATATTACGTTGGTGGACTGTGATGTTACATTTAATTTGTATATTTAGAAATAAATAATATTGTAAATTTTTCTTGAAAACTGGAATTAGTTAGCCATAGTTTACATGGACCCTTGCGAATTAATTATAAAATTGTTGCGTTGGCAACTCTTTGCAGCTGCCATGAATGTGAAAATAAATCGCCAAAACACAAAGTATGGACCGTTAGGTTAAGTGTAACATTTTTCAGCCTAATTTGTAAATTCTAAATTCAGAAATCCCTAATATGTATGCTGCTTTTTGTTGAGACAATCCAATTAGTCTCGACTACTGAACCACCCAGGGGATGGGGTGGCCTAGCAGTAGACAGCTGGACTGCTACCCCGTAAGTCTCGAGTTCGAATCCGTAATCAGAAGACCATCTCTGAGTCTACCCAGCTCTGATGGGTACCTAACTCATGTTAGGGAAAGTAAAGGCGGCTGGGCATAGTGCTGACCACGCTATCTCTTCATATGCCGAGGTCATAGAAACAAGTGAACTCCACTTCACTTGCCCCGTAGACCGTCAGGTTTGAAATGGAACTTTACTCTTACTGAACCACCCCTTAAAAGTTAAGCCCTAAGCTGCATGTCTCTTAATACTAAATACAGTAACAGATAAGATATAATGAAAGATGACCTTTTTCTTGAGCTAACATTACCTGCACTACACGTTTGATTAATAACAGCTGATTCACGCGCAATGAAATACACCTGGGAATATGCTTTAAACGTCCTGTTATAATGTGTTAAAGAAAAAGCTGATAAAAAACGTTTTTATCAGCGGTGATCACAATGTAGGACACATTGTACTGTCAGTTTATTTGTCCATAGAATGCCACACCTTTGTGGGCCGTATTTCTGTCTGGTAACCACCCCCCTTCCCCAGGGACACACCCACCCCACCCGTTCAGACGAAGTTTAAAAAATATATAATTTTATAAAACTAATGTTTACTTGACTAGTGTCCCCACCTCCGTCTAGATTCTAGAAGCATAAAGTGCCCCCTCCCCGGAAAAATGTGTCTAAAAGTACCCAGGTGTGTCAGGTAAAGCGGAATCATGAACAGGATATGAACACGCGTTGCAATAACCATTGTAAACAATGTTTCTAGCGGCCGAAGAGATATTTCAACATGTAGAAACTATCAGAAAACACACACTCATATATATATATATACACACACACACATATTATATATATTATATATATATATATATATATATATATATATATATATATATATATATATATATATATATATATATATATATTATATATATATATATATATATATTAACATACATGAATACAAAATAAAGAAAAATAGGTATATACGTATAGAATTAATATAGAAAATATATACTATAACCAGTGTCCGGACCACCCCCTCCCCGGAAATTTCAAGTCGTCGCCCCCCCCCCCCCCCTAACAAGAAAAATGTCTGGAAGAAACACTTTTTGTCACTGGTCTATATAATGTCAGGCTGTCTTTCGATGCTATTATTAATTATTTAGAAGGTACTCGGATCTTGTTTTAAACGTACTGATGCGCTGACCAAAGCAATCCATTCGAGCCAAAGCTATGTGATTTGACATATAAGCTAGGTACCACCTAACAGCCTACGCCCCTGATATAGTTAACACCAGTCCCATATTTACTTTACAGTTTTTACTTGTACTCTCTCCTGTTGGGGTTGGGCACCGCCCCTCACCTACAGCACTTCCCCCGAGCTCCCCTCCCTTACCGCACAAAATAGAAAAAAATGTATTAATTAATATAGATAAATATATACATTAAGTCAGCCGCCACAGTTTTCTAAAACGCGAAATAACGTCTAAAATTCGTTTTCTTACATTGCTTTTTTTTATAATGTAATTTCCGGCGGGGGGGGGGGGGTAAAGGTCCTGTAGCCGTTTACAGGGAGATACGATTATAACGACAAAGTTGAAAATGTCGAGTGCTGCTCGGATCCAAACCGATGGAGAAACGGCACCGATTCCGTTAATATAAACTGGCGGAAAACCTTAGACAATATCATCGCCTGGTCTCTTAGTCGGGCTGGGTATTTCCTAAGCGGCCTCTACAGATCAAAAGGTAACTGGAGTCCGGACTACATCGACCAAGCCCAGTGCCACAAGCAGCTGACCCACCCTGCCAGCTACGGTTACTGTTACGATCTAGACATCACCGGTTGATATAAGCAGGCAAGCTGCTGTCACTTTTTCAACGGGACCTACGTTGTGGGCAGTAGCGTAGCGAGAGGGGGGGGGGGGGCGGGGGGACAAATGTCCCCTGGCGCCGACCTTAGGGTTGGAAAAATAAATTGAAATGTTGAGGGGGGTGCAAATAGAAAGTATGAATGGGGGGGGGTGCAAATCGAATAGTTTTGTCCCCTGGCACCGGGTCCGGTCGCTACGCCTCTGACTGTCGGAGTGTATCGGGTTGGATGTAATGATCTGCGCTGCTTGACCAAGCTTCGGTACTGCAGGATGACAGATAAGCCATAAGATAAGCCATGAGATAAACCCCCAGATAGCCATTGGATAAGTCATAAGCTCTGACCACAAACGCTTATATCCGAAGGCACAGAAAGTAATTTCATGATTTAAAAATTGCAATATTCTCATTTGGAAACCATTCCAAAAATGAAATATATTGAAAAATAAAAAGGCTTAGTTGTGTATCACTATTGTCTGTCCGCCTGTCTGTCAGTCTGTCTGTCAGTCCGTCTGTTTATCTGCCTGCCTGTTAAGTGTAAGTGTAAGTGCTAATGCAAGTACAAAGGTGCAACGGTAAGGGTAAAGGTTATTGTAAGGGGAAGGAGAAAAGGGAAAGGGTTAAGATTAGGGTAAGGGTAATGATAAGAATAAGGATCCTTTTAAAGGTAAGTGTAAGTATACGGGTCATTGTAAAGGTAAGTGTACGGATATGTGTAAAGGGTCAGTGTAAGCTAAAAGGTAAGTATAAAGAATTGGGGTAGTATGATGGTTAATAATAAGTCTATTGATTTGGCCGAGGATTAGGGTTAGGGACTAAGGGATATGGAGCTAAATATAGGTATATGTAGAAGTATGTGAATATATAGCTAATACATGTCACATTTCGGTTAAAATTTAGGTTGAGCTTTAGTCGTATGCTTATAGATGAAATTCTTAAGATTTTAAGATCGGTTGAGGTATTGAAAATCCTATACATATTATCTAACATTTAATGGGTACTGGTGGCTTATTTTTACTTTCACGTGAACAGAGTATACAGAAAATATTGTAATCCTGGTGAATAAATAAGAGCTATTTTGGCAGTTTTCGCCGTTTGCACATACTTTATCGTATACGGAATATAAAAGACGAGCCGACCCGCTGCGTATCATACGCCGCTATTTAGTTGTTTTTTTCTACTTTTCAGTAATTTATAATTTGTGAATTCGACAGCACCAATGCTGCCATTGAAAATATTTGCTTAAAAACACTAACCCCCCCCCCCCCCCCCACGTGAAAGCAGCCTCCTCTTAGTTACCTCCTCTAAGTTTAAAATCGTTTCAAATTAAATTATCTGCCCCTAATAGCCGTCACCAAACCCGTCTCTGTGATTGTAAAATGTAAACAGAGTGAACACCGCTCACCAGACAATGTGGGGGTGGGGTGGGGGTGGTAGTGATAGTGATAGAGCGGAAGAGAGGGGACTGCAAAGGCGCGCTTGCAGCTTGTTTTCTAACTGATCCCAGAAGAGAATTATATATATAGATGTCTTGTAATCGTGCATACATATAAATTGAGATGTTGACAAATTTTGACGTTTTACAAACTTCTAGAGCCGTAAAAAAGCGTTTGCAATTCTTTCTGTTTGTGTACTTGAACACGATAGCTTGATTATCTTTTCGGTTAGGTTAACAAGATTTTATACTTGAATAACTTCTGTTTTTCAGTGACCTTCGATAACCGGAAGCTGTCCATTACTCTACTAGTAATTTCTAAAATACCGATAATTTGGGTGCTGATTCAGTTAGGTGGACGACATTATTTTTAATATTTTAATTGTATCACAGAGAGAAAGAGAGAGAAAGTATCATCATGCCGTGGCTCCTTTTTATTGAAAAAACTCGAACACATGTGTGTATGGAGCTGTGTTATCGAGGAAAAGCAGGTGATGTGTAGCCTGTTTCATTTTCACATAGACATTTTTATCTTCCATCATTTAAATTAGCTTTATACATTACTGTTTAAAAAAAAATTATTTAAACTCTACACGTATTTTTGTTATCTTTTAAATATCGGTATTGCTATAAATGGCTGGAGCAAAGCCTAGCCGATACGGCTAGTTTATTATATTAACCTTCATATATTGTGAATGTTATTATCCGTTTGAGGGTGAAAAGAATGGGGGAGGGGGGGGGGGGGAGGTTGGGTGTATCGACGATTTCAACCTAACATCAAAGTTAAACGTAAGTTGGCATCGAGATGTTTTAGGTTTATATACAATTTGGAGCTACAGTAAACATTGCACCTTAGGTTATGGAAATAGTTCTCGAATGGAAAGTGGCGGAGTAATATCACTTAGACCCACCTACAATTGATCGATTTTAGCTTTTGCTATAAAAGCTACAGTCCTCCCATCATTCTTATTACTGAGACTCTCAATAAAAAGGTGAAGTATGTATGTTTTAAATGTATGTTATGTTTATTATATAGTGTACATATTAGGGCTGAACGGTCACATTTTTAAATGTCATACAAAAAGTATTTTTTCATTATGGCGACAACTTAAAGTTTGGTGCACTATTAGGTCTGATAGATTTTGATCGACTTAACCAAAAACAAAGTTTATACTTAAGTTAATAATCTGAGTACCTTGGTTAGTATACACGAGAGAAGAAAGAAAATAAAATCGCAATGCCTATCTTTTCTTATTATTATAATATGCGTTTTTAAAACAACTATTTTGATACGTTTTGGAATATTTGACTAGATAGGGGTGAATGCTTAGTTTTAGTAAATTAATTTAGCTGCAGATAACTGTATATAAAATGCTCTCGTTAATAAATGATTATTCGGGGGCACCTTAGAATCTAGGGCCCTAAGCTACCGCCAGTTCGGCCGCCGCCTTAATCAACAACTTATAGTTTGAACTTAAAAAAATATATATATATGTTAATTTTTTTAAAGTGGGTAGCTACTAAAGTTATAATATGGATTGGTTCGATGTATTTCAGCAATGCGTGGCTTTATCGAAGTGAAAGTTCTAGCGCTGATGCTACTTGCGGCTGGCGTCCACTCCTGGTGTGTTACTAAGAACTGGTACGACTCCCTCAGAAGAACAGGCTGGTCCTCATGTGGTACGCAGAACACCATGATCCAAATCCTTGACGGTTTTTGTCGAAACGACCAGGCAGGCATGTACGATGATGTTGACAACTTGGGACACGGTTACTGCTGCGTGTCGGAACAATGGAACAGATCTGGCAGCACCCAAGAAGCAAACTGGCGATCAACAATGAGCAGAACACACTCTTGGTCTGTATGTCCTACTGGGTATTTCCTCACAGGTATCTACAGACAAACGGGCGACGGGAGACTGAATTCTTTTAAAAAAGGCCAGTGTCACAAACCCCGCAACCACCCTTCTCGTTACGGCGCATGTGAAGACCACTCCGTCCATCCTTGTTTGCGTCGGGGAGAAGGTTGTTGCCGCTGTCCGTACGGTAAGCTTGTTGTCGGTCTGTACCGTGACGGCTGTAGCGACTTGGGCTGTATCACTAAACTGCGATGCTGTGCCCTGGTTGATTAAGATCAAACACAGAAGAGAAAATGTCAAGAACTCAACGAAGAAAACATAAGCTTAGGTTTACAATTCTCTTGCATCCGAAAGTTTTGTTCAAAAGTTAAACTGATTTGAAGTCCATTCAACAATAAAAATATCGAAACTAGCAAGTTGTTGTTGTTGTCTTATCACCAAAAATATCATAATATTTCTTGATCCTGGAAACGCGTGCATTTTTCAACCAAAACAATGTTATTTCATTCATTTTAAAACAGAATGTTCAACAGGGGTGCAGGATATTACCCTTTCCGTATATTACCCCTTCCGTCAATTACCCCTTCCGTCAATTACCCCTTCCGTCAATTACCCCTTCCGTCAATTACCCCTTCCATCAATTACCCCTTCCGTCAAATACCCCTTCCGTCAATTACCACTTCCGTCAATTACCCCTTCCGTCAATTACCCCTTCCGCCAACTACCACTTCCGTCAACTACCACTTCCGTCAATTAACCCTTCCGTCAATTACGCCTTCCGTCAACTACCACTTCCGTCAATTAACCCTTCCGTCAACTACCACTTCGTCAATTAACCCTTCCGTCAATTACTCCTTCCGTCAACTACCACTTCCGTCAATTAACCCTTCCGTCAACTACCACTTCCGTCAATTAACCCTTCCGTCAATTACCCCTTCCGTCAACTACCACTTCCGTCAATTAACCCTTCCGTCAACTACCACTTCGTCAATTAACCCTTCCGTCAATTACTCCTTCCGTCAACTACCACTTCCGTCAATTAACCCTTCCGTCAACTACCACTTCCGTCAATTACCCCTTCCGTCAATTACCCCTTCCGTCAATTACCCCTTCCATCAATTACCCCTTCCGTCAAATACCCCTTCCGTCAATTACCACTTCCGTCAATTACCCCTTCCGTCAATTACCCCTTCCGCCAACTACCACTTCCGTCAACTACCACTTCCGTCAATTAACCCTTCCGTCAATTACGCCTTCCGTCAACTACCACTTCCGTCAATTAACCCTTCCGTCAACTACCACTTCGTCAATTAACCCTTCCGTCAATTACTCCTTCCGTCAACTACCACTTCCGTCAATTAACCCTTCCGTCAACTACCACTTCCGTCAATTAACCCTTCCGTCAATTACCCCTTCCGTCAACTACCACTTCCGTCAATTAACCCTTCCGTCAACTACCACTTCCGTCAATTAACCCTTCCGTCAACTACCACTTCCGTCAATTACCCCTTCCGTCAACTACCACATCCGTCAATTAACCCTTCCGTCAACTACCACTTCCGTCAATTAACCCTTCCGTCAACTACCACTTCCGTCAATTACCCCTTCCGTCAACTACCACTTCCGTCAATTACCCCTTCCGTCAACTACCACTTCCGTCAATTAACCCTTCTATTTGTCCTGTCTCTATAAATATTTTTGATAGCAACAGCTGCCTTAAACAAAAGTGATGGGAAATGGGGTTGATTGTGTGTGTGGGTGGGGGGGGGGGTGATGGTGATGGGGTTGATTAAAGTTTGACACATTTGAGTGGGGGGTGGTGGTGATGGGGTTGATTAAAGTTTGACACATTTGAGTGGGGGGGTGGTGGTGATGGGGTTGATTAAAGTTTGACACATTTGAGTGGGACGGGGGGTGGTGGTGATGGGGTTGGTTAAAGTTTGACACATTTGAGTGGGGGGTGGTGGTAATGGGGTTGGTTAAAGTTTGACACATTTGAGTGGGGGCGTGGTGGTGATGGGGTTGGTTAAAGTTTGACACATTTGAGTGGGGGGTGGTGGTGATGGGGTTGATTGAAGTTTGACACATTTGAGTGGGGGGTGGTGGTGATGGGGTTGATTAAAGTTTGACACATTTGAGTGGGGGGGGGTGGTGGTGATGGGGTTGATTAAAGTTTGACACATTTGAGTGGGGGGGGGGTGGTGGTGATGGGGTTGATTAAAGTTTGACACATTTGAGTGGGGGGTGGTGGTGATGGGGTTGATTAAAGTTTGACACATTTGAGTGGGGGGGGGGGTGGTGGTGATGGGGTTGGTTAAAGTTTGACACATTTGAGTGGGGGGGGGGGGTGGTGGTGATGGGCTTGATTAAAGTTTGACACATTTGAGTGGGGGGTGGTGGTGATGGGGTTGATTAAAGTTTGACACATTTGAGTGGGGGGGGGGGGTGGTGGTGATGGGGTTGATTAAAGTTTGACACATATGAGTGGGGGGTGGTGGTGATGGGGTTGATTAAAGTTTGACACATTTGAGTGGGGGGGGGGGTAATGGTGATGGGGTTGATTAAAGTTTGACACATTTGAGTGGGGGGGTGGTGGTGATGGGGTTGGTTAAAGTTTGACCCATTTGAGAGAGGGGGGTGGTGGCGATGGGGTTGATTAAAGTTTGACACATTTGAGTGGGGGGTGGTGGTGATGGGGTTGATTAAAGTTTGACACATTTGAGAGAGGGGGTAGTGGTGATGGGGTTGATTAAAGTTTGACACATTTGAGTGGGGGGGGGGGGTGGTGGTGATGGGGTTGATTAAAGTTTGACACATTTGAGAGAGGGGGTGGGGTTGATTAAAGTTTGACCGATTTAGGGGGGGGGGGGGTTGACATTTTGTGATTTGTCATGTTAGGGAGGAAATAAGGTACAATTCTCCCACATATAGACGCCCACTGATGGCACATATAGACCCCCACTAGTGGTCAGAGTTGAAGAAGAAAAGTGGATGAGGGTAGAGAGGGGGCTGGGGAGCAGAGGCGTAGCTAGGTGAGGGCGCCCTGGGCGCCGACCCTAATGGGACGCCAAAATATGTGAAAAAGAGTTATAAGGTTTTTTTTAAGATAGGATATTGAATTATTCACAATCAAAGTTAAGAAAGTAAACTGCTACGTTGCTTTACATAATAATTTAACTGCTCTGGTACCTTAGAAAAAATTACCCGTTTGGTACCATGGGGTCAGTTTGACCCCATGGTGCAAAATAAGCTATATGAATAGAATAATACTAGATTATTAGAACATTTATTTAATTTTGGCATACTTATAATACTACAATGTGTTAATACATGTGGACAAATATTTATTCATGTTTTGTAGACAATATTAAGGTTCTTTAAAAACGATGTAGGATAAATGTCATTGCTGGCATTGGTTGCAAACTCCTTTGGTATGTTCTTCACACACAGACTGATTGCACTCATTACAGACTAGTTTGGTTTTCTTGTCACAAGATCTGGGACAAATATAACATCTCTTGCGTCCTGAATGATGTTGTGTGGTGCTTGCTGTTTGTGTTGGTACCTGCACAATGCCGCAGGTACGGATGATCTGTTTGACATCTTTTGGCGTCTGCTTCATCTCCAATCGTTGATGTGCATGTGGTGTAATCAAAGCGATGGCCAGTTTCTTCAAGAATGCCTGTCGTTTGTTTTTCTTACGTTCTCCAAAGTTGGGCACATTTTCAGTAAAAATAACAAATGCGTTCAAGGCAGCACTATCAATCATTCCATAAAATACCCTCATTGGCCAACGATTTGTTTTTCTTGCCGTGGTATAAAAGCTGTACATTTGATTATGGCTGTCTACACCACCTTTTTCTTTGTTGTAAAATACATTTATTTCTTCTTTCCCAGTAGCTGCATCAGTCGATTTTTGCGAATGCATGGTGGAAAGAAATACAACTATCTTGTTCTTCTTTGGAACAACAGACAAGAGAGTGTAATCGTTTGCATGATCAAAGGCGTATTGAACTGTTCCTTCTGCTGCTTTCATAAAAAATGACGGTGGAATGCAAGCTTTGTTCTTTTTCATAGTGCCAGCTAATGTGAGATTCCTGGATTTTAGTTCATTGGCCAAATCAATTGATGTGAAATAGTTATCGGTTGCAATGTTTCTGTTTGTTCCAGAAATTGTGGGTACCAAATCCAAGACTGCTTGGGATGGAACTTGCATCCCTGGTGCATGAGTACCAGCTCCCATATAAATTTTTGAAGAAACCGAGTAGAACGTTTTGCTATCAGCCAATACATATATCTTGATGCCGTATTTACTTGGTTTATTTGGTATATATTGCTTGAAACTACATCTTCCTCTGAATGCAAGGAGAGATTCATTCACTGTGCACCCAGTTCCTGGGGTGTAGTTTGCTTCACAAGCTTTGACAAATTTGCCGAAAATGGCGCGAACACACGCCAACTTGTCGTTAGCTCTTCGCTGGGCCCTCGTTGTGGAATTGTCGAAACGTAGGCAATACGCAAGCCGCAAAAACCGTTTTTGACTCATCGCTGATATGCAAATTGGCTTACCAGTACCATCTTTTGACCAAATACTTGCAGTACTATCCTTGGAGTTTGTGTGGCACCCAAGAAGAGTAGGATGCCTATAAGTGCTCGAATTTCTACAACGTTGGTTTGGTACAAAAATCCAGCGTTTCTAGTGTAACTGACTTTCACATTTTCAATGTTGTATTGGTCCAGGTAAATATCTCTGTTATCATGGAATCGTCAAAAAATAAATCAAATGCTTTCAATGGTGTGTCTGCATAACACCCATTCCCTTTTGGAACTGGCTTCTGTGTAACAATATTTCGCATCAGTGTTCTTCGGAGAATTTTCGGCTTCTGTGACTACACATAGCCGTCTTTTCCAAGAATATCTTGAGTGTCGTAATCGTCCGATTCATTTTCTGATTCGTATTCATTAGCGCTAACTTCACTGGTGACATCTGGTTCTTCTCTACTTGGTTCATTGTCACTTTCATCCCAGCTCAAATCATTTTCTATGTCCTCGTTTTCACTATCTATGTCACTTAGATCATCTAATAACTGCATAACTGCATCTGCAGAAAATCTATTTCGTGTGGCCATGTTATTATGCAGTGAAAATATGTAAATAAGAAGAAAATACTTTCGTCACATTGACGGTACTATGGGGTCAATATGACCCCAAGGGAAAGTAAAAACAAATAATAAATAATCATTAATACTTAAAAACTATCAAACATGTGTAACGTACTTAGGAAGGTCTTACACAAAAATACATGGCAGGCGAGGTCATTAATCGTGGTAGTTTTTAAAATAAATCGGTCCAAAGAGGGCTTGGGGTCATGTTGACCCCTTGGTACCAGAGCAGGGATATATATATATATATATATATATATATATATCAGTTATAATGATAATAACTGCACAACTGACAATAAAACACGCATAACTAAAGCCTAGCGAGATTTTTTGAAAAAAAAAATAACTGACTATCGAAGAAAGAGACTGAATGCCGATTTTTTTTTTTAAAAATGTCCTAACCGTTCTTTTGTATATCAGTGAATGCTGGAAAGCAACCATCTCTTCCATCTAAATATTGGATGCTTTGTATAGTAAGTAGGCCTACCAATGTACGATAAATTTCATCCACTGGCCCTAGACTATCTTTAATTATAGGTTTTTATGAGACTTATAAATTGAATCTGTTTCTGTTGTAACTGAAGAAAGTTGGCGCTGGATGTGCCCTGTATTACAGCAGGGGTCTCCAAACTTTTCAGTCCGAGGGCCGCATTAACTATCAAATTTCACTTCGGGGGCCAGTTTCTTCTAGGCATGTCTTTGATTTTTCTGGGCAAAAATTCCTCACCATCACCAACAAACGTTTTTTTCTGTGGACAAAAAGATCTCCGCGGGCCGGATGAGAGGACCTCCCGGGCCGCATCCGGCCCGCGGACCGTAGGTTGGAGACCCCTGTATTACAGCAATGATGTTCGATTACTCACCTTAAAGTGGACTGTGAAGTTTGTGGGAGATTTAGATACACATAGCAAAAACTAGCGACAGGAGCATAGAAAGTTGCATAAGACTAACTTTCTCTGGCGGTCCCATTTACCCTGGGCGTCAACGGTAAAAGATGATGAATTTAGACAAGTTACTTATACTATAACCATTCTGAAAAAAATCATGCAAAAGTACATTTAAAAACAAAAAAATGTACACCATAAAACCCAAGTTGGCCGTCTTTGAATCAATAGATTCCTCATGTGTTGCATTTCGATGTTTGAATTGCAAAAAAAAATTTAAATATTTTAAAATTCTGGTTACATTTAGAAACTGCTGAAATTCACCCCGTAATACGTATTTCTGTCTAAGTTTAACACAAAGTACGAACAATAAGATTTTTTTGTTCTAATATTTGTGTATTTTTACAAGCTTTTATTTAACTTGTTTACTCTGTCTGGATGGATGAAAGCGGGCGCAGTGTTTTTCCAGACTTTTTTCTCCGTGGGGGGGGGGGGGGGGGGGGGGTGGCACTTGAAAAAATGCAGCTAAATTGAGATTTTAACTTGTTTTTACAACCCATTTTGGCGCCCCCTAAGGTCGGCGCTCGGTGACATACGTCCCCGCTGCCCCCCCCCCCCCCCGTCGCTACGCCTTTGATATATATATATATATATATATATATATATATATATATATATATATATATATATATATATATATATATATATATATATATATATATATATATATATATATATATATATATATATATATATATATATATATATATATATATATATAATATACTCAGAACTTTCTTTTAATTTTATTTTACTATAGTTAATTGACAAATATTACAGATCTAACAAAGATTTGTAATATTTGTTTCAAAATACATACATTGTCTCTTAGTTGGGATATCCTACGAACGTTTTAACATATTTTTCCCTTAAGCTAGAGCGGGAAAAAAATCCCAGTTTTTTCTTTTTGCCACTTTTCGCTTCCCCCTAAAAAAATGACATTTTTTTTCTTCAAAGAGAGATAAGCCGCTACAAATCCGACATTCAAACAAACGTTAGCCCTTCATATGGGACCTGGACACGCGCCAGCAGCCTGTCTACACCAGCGGTTCTCACATGTTACATACGGTTGCCCTGTCTTGTGTTCTATAGCAGATTGTGTCACGCTGGTAGCCTGTCTACACCAGCGGTTCTCACAAGTTTCACACGGTTGCCCTGTCTTGTGTTCTAAAGCAGATTGTGTCACGCTGGTAGCCTGTCTATACCAGCGGTTCTCACAAGTTTCACACGGTTGCCCTCTCTTGTGTTCTAAAGCAGATTGTGTCGCGCTGGTAGAAGCGTGTCTATACCAGCGGTTCTCACAAGTTCCATGCGGTTGCCCTACTTGACTTTATGTTACATTCTACAGATTGTTCGCTGATTATATTCTAATTAAACACGCAACAGACGTTTATCTCTTGGACGGAGTTCACAGTTTTTATACAGGGAGCCTTGAGTTACATTCTAAATTATGCTAGCCTACTAGTTCATTGTATGCATATTGAATACTAGTCAGAATATTGCCTCTATCAGAGTCATTGCATCTATTAGAGTTAGAACTCAGACTTTTATTCTAAACATTATTTACACATACACAATTAACCTTAATTTTTCCATGGCGTTTATCTTGTTTGCAGACATGTTCATTCCCCACCCCCACCCCACCATGCACATTATTTTGGCGAGTTTTTAGTCTACTTAAAAGAGAGATCAGTTTTTTTTTCGGATGTTAAAGAATGATTTTTTTTTAAATAGAGAAATGAGAAAGTGTTAATATTCTATGTGGGTTAATTATGTGGTTTGGTAAATAAAAAAAGCATGAACTTGTTTAGAGACATTGACTGCACCCCACTCACCCCAATCGAGTACTTCACCCCCCCCCCCACCCATCATCTTCGGACGAAGTAGGAACCATATATTATGTATATAGAAAAAATATACTTCAACCAGCGTCCGCCCTTACCCCTCTACTGAAGTTTCAAGTGCACCCTCCCAAGGTTTCAAATGTCTGAAAGCAACACGCGTTAAAACTACACACGTGCTTTTGGAAAATCTCTAGTACACGGTTTAATATTTTATCAGTCTTCTAAAACACACAAGATCTATCATTTTTTTTTATTATCATTATATATTTATACGCAAGTCATACAAACACATACTTGAAGCAAACGAAAAGTTATCCAAGTTGTTTTGTTTTGAGAACATCTTGTATTGATTTGTTGATTTTAACAAAACCCAGAGTACGTTTTTTTTTAAAATTTCCTCTGTGGTTTACACAGTGTTCTTAGCCACATTTCAGCTGTCCTTTACCAAAACCCCCAGAACCCTTTGAACCCGAACCCCGTCGCACTCGAATATTTGAAGCATGCAACCTTTCGCCAAGTGTTTTGTTACCTTCAACATTTGACACTTTTCCGTCAGTTGCCGGCAAATCCCCCGGAACAGTTCTCCGTCAGTTGCCGGTAAATCCCCGAAACTTGAGCCGACAGAACCAGTCCACTGTAGGGGTTAACTGTTAATTGTTTCCTTTGGTTTGTACGTCTGGTTCGTTTCGTTGCGAAGTTTAGTTCAAGATACGCCATAGTTAAAAAAAACATTTAGAAACCCTCCGAATTTTTTCATCTTCTGCTGATTAATTAATCCTCTCGTTTAACGATAACAAAATAATATTTTTAAAAAAATGGTTTGACCATTACATATTTTAAGTCGACAAAGTAAAATTAAGATTCATGCAATGAGCTAACTAAGCAGACACATTAAGTAATAAAATAATGTGTCGTATTTAGTCATTATGCCTTTAAAATAAATTAAAAAAAAAAAAAACAATAATAAGTGTTGAGACAGCATCAACCGCCATCCTCTAAATAAATGTGTAGTTAATTTTTTAAATTAAAGTTATCTTTTTAAAGCGATAAACACTTTGACAAATGAATTTAAATGTCGAAGTTTAGACACTTCAATTTAGGCTTGAGTCTCATACAGTTAAAATTCAAATAAAAAAAAAAGGAATGACATACTTCAACCCTTTAAAGTTTCAATTTCTAACACTAAATTGTCAAGTTTCATATATTATCAATAACAAGAGCAAAGCTAAATAATAAAATGATTAAAGTTGCGCGATACGAGTAGCAATGTTTAATTATAGAGAAAACAATGCTACACCCAGTGGCGTAGCCAGGATCGTCTCAATGGGGGGGGGGGGGGGTTCCAATTTTTACCCGGGGACAAATTTCGATTTGCATCCCCCCCCCCTCAAACTTTCGATTTGCACCCCCCCCCCCCCAAACTTTCGATTTGCACCCGCCCCTCAAACTTTCGATTTGCACCCCCCTCAAACTTTCGTTTTGCACCCCCCCCTAATACTTTATATATATATATATATATATATATACCGAGGGGTCTATGGGGGGGTTATGACCCCCCTAACCCCCCCTGCCTACGCCACTGGCTACACCCAATTGTATTATACACACACATATAGCCTATATATATATATATATATATATATATATATATATATATATATACTTTGTTTCTTTGGGGGGGGGGGGGGGGACATGACACCACGAAATTTCGCACCGGGTGACACCCAACCTAGCGACGCCACTGGCCTACAAGAGAACAAAAAAAAAGCTTGTGTATTGTAAGCTGTCTAGTTAACGTCCGTGTTTATGTAAGGTTTTTTTTCGACAGGGGGCATTAGCAGGAGAAACCACACCATTATGTCGTCGAGAGTGTATGACGTCATGATGATGACGACAGGCGACTTCCGGGTTAAGACAATGACAATGTTTATAACAAGAGAAAACAACATTTTGAAGAGGAAGTTTTGTGACGACATAGCGATGGCATAAAAACATTGTGTTTGGTTTTTTAATTGTGCTTAACATGTGCCAGAACAGGGGAAAACAATTTATTTTTATTTGGATGGAATGGTGTATGTAGTAATGTGTATGGTGTGTATGGGGTGGGTGGGTGGATGCGAGAATAATAAAAAAAAAAAAGAAATAATCAAAGATACGATTGTCGGAACTCGTTGATTACTCACACTTAACAACTCAAAACAAAACCGAACACTTAGACTTGTCACAATCATAACCCCCAATCAATACTGTGCTTTTAACTTCAAAGTTTCTTTACCTCATCTCTTCGCCACCACTCCCGAGCTAAATGGAATTTTTACAGAAAATGTATACTTTACCAGTGTTTGCACCCATATCACCCCCCTTCGTAATCCGGATATTTAAAACCGACCCCCCCCCCCCCCGATGAAAAATGCCTGAAAGAAAAACCGTTAAACATGATTCTTCTCAAGCTCTAAAATATCATTGTAGATTAACTGTGGGTACAGAAAATGTAAACATTTGAAAGAAGAAAAAAAAACAGCGAGAAAAAAAAAAAAAAAGAACAACCAAATAACTTATTAAAAGGCAAAGCTGGACTAAATTTGTAGGGTACTACAAATACTACTAATGAATATTTAAATTTATATTATGAGTTACAAAATTATTTTAGGCCCTTAAAATCTGAGGGACTCTGGCTGCTGCTATGGTCGCCCCCCCCCCCCCGCCACTGCCCTCTGTCCCGTATTCCCCCGTTTATCAACATAAAAAACGTACAAGACTGACAAAAAGGACAATAAAAAAATTGTTACTGAACGAGCCGCGTCAAAAAGCAGTTTTTCGGCGTTTTATCAAAGCCAACAATCAAACAACCTAACGCCACCAACCACCAAAGTCTAATAAATAAAGTAAAAAAAATAAGTTGGCGAACAAAGACACCTCGTCCTTGAGAATATTTCTATAGGCGGAAGTTTAGGTTACTGCTTCGTTAAAATCACGTAAATTTTTCAATATATATGTGACCTAGGCTAGTTGCATCTTTCCTGTTCGCAACGCCAAATGTGACCTTCCCCGAGTCTATCATGCCCGACAACGCCAATTGTAACGAGTTGAACCACTCATGCTACACAACATCGACTACAGTAGAAAGACTCGAAGATGCAGGTTCGCTATTGATCCTTTTATTACATGAATCAAGAAATGCTTCAATATAACACAATGAATCAACAGAAATGTTTCACAATAATAGTCTGAATCAACTGACCCCCTAACAGTCCTCACTAGGCTTCATATAACTGAATCCACATGTCTAGTGTCCTTCTTAACACAATATAACCAACTTGAGTATGTCACACAGACTGACTGATCTAAAGCGAGCGATGAAGATGGAAGAGAGCTCGCAAACGGGAAGAGAAGAGCGAGAGTTCTGCCGTCCCCTCCTATTTATGCCTTGTATCCGTACTCGTCCCCGTACTTGTATTCCTCCGTAATCGATACTTGTACTCGATCTCCGACCACCAGTTGCGTAGTTCAAACGTACAGACCGTAAAATAACATCTGCGTCCTATCCATCAAAGTTGACAGGCCGTCTGAATACCGTTTCCCAAAATAGCACGCGTTGGCTTTGAGGTTGTTATCAGCCCGACCCAATAAGCCACCTGTTATCGGTTGCATCAGACCAACACCGCGTCTCGGCCTCTCGTTCGTTATCATTTGTAACTGGTAGTTAGGCCTACCCCAGTTACATCCACCCCTGCTTTTTTTGTGTGTTTTCAACCACAAACAACGCCTGGCAGGTGCACTCCTCCAAAGTCAATCGCACAGTCGTAAAAAAAAAATCTATTGTTCTACTCACTGTCCACGACGTTCCATTCGTATACGATTGACAGTTCTACCTATTTCACATATCAACTGTGTCTACATCATCTTCCTGAGACACAAAACAGTTCTAGAATTCACATCCACCCTTTCCATTTGGTGTCTTCACCAGTTCACTTCTATAGCTCTTTGAACAGTCTGTTTTCATACCAGCGCGACCATGAAAGACTTGATGGTTGCTGACAAAAAATTTCGCCTTCCTTCTGTTCCTCAAACTTCTCCGCGGACCACTTATCTGATGGTCTACTGTCTCTCTGCTTCTGGAAGGAACGGGATCCTCTTTGTTGCCGTTATCCTCCACTTGTGTATCGCGGTTGTTCTGTTGATGGTGATATGGTTCCGGGATGGGTATGTGAATTTCCGTTATCGTTTCCGGTTCCCTAATTGTCTTGGATTTCCTTGTGTGTAACTGCTCTTCTTGCCTATTCCAGTATTTCTTTAATTGAGCCATATTCGCCCACCGATCCGGTTTGGTGTGATCGATGGGTCTTATCTTAAAGGGGCCACCTGCTACTTTAGGCATCTCCACGACTTGCCATATCTCCTGTCCCCAGAGATCGTGGATTTTGTTTCTGCCTAACGGGTGGCTACGCAGTAATACCCTGTCGTTCAGTTTGAGTGGCGGGTCCTTCGTCTGTATCGGCGGTTCCCTTCGCCGAGATTCATGTTCTAGTCTTTCCTGTACTACCCTGTACATTTCTCTAATTCTTCTCATATGTTCATTCACATATTCCAGTGCGGTGTATGAGCCAGTCATACTCTCCCTTTTTCCTAGGAACAAATCAAGAGGGAGTCGAGCCTCTCGTCCGAACAGCAACATGTATGGCGAAAAGCCGGTTGTGGCATGTGGTGTGCAGTTGTATAGATATACCAACTCTGGGAGAAAATCAGGCCAACGTTTTTTCTGTTCAGGTTCTAGCGTACGCAGCAAATCATGCATGCTGCGGTTGAACCGTTCACACTGTCCGTTTCCTTTCGGATTAAATGTGGTTGTTCTAGATTTGTTGATCCCGTAGTGGTTGCACAGTTGGTTAATTACTTCTGACTCAAAGGCCCTTCCTTGGTCAGAGTGTAATTGTCTTGGTATGCCATATTTGATGAACCAATGTTCTAATAATACCTTTGCCACTGTTTTGGCAGTCTGATCTCGTGTGGGCACCGCCACCGTCCATTTGGTGAATACATCAGTCATTACCAACACATGTTCCGTCCCATCCGATGATTGCTCCAACGACGTAAAGTCCATAGCCACAATCTCTAGTGGTTTTGTCGCTAGTAGGTGTCCTGATGGCTGTCTCATTTTGACAACTGGCATTTTCGCATGCTGACACCTCACACAAGCCTCACAATGGCGTTTGACCTCCATTTCCATATTGGGCCAGTAACACCTCCGTCGTAATATTTTGTGGGTTCTGTCCTGACCCTGGTGTCCTGCCCTGTCATGTGCCAACCTTAGCACTTCTCCTCGTAATTGTCCCGGCACCACCACCTGGTGTATTGTGCCATCAATTTGGTCATGAATTCTCCGCATGAGAACACCATCCTCTATACTGAGACGGTCCCACTGACTCAGTATTTTCTTTGTTTCTCGACCAAATTGTTCTCTTTCCCTTCTTCCTGGGAATTTTTGTTCCTGGACGTGTTTCAATAGCGGTTGTAAGCCACTATCCGTTCTCTGGGCATCTCTTATCTTTTGGTGATTAAGGCAATTAAAATCACTACTGTCCATATGTTCGGGTTCCGTGGATATGTGCTCCACCCCGGTCTGCCCGTTTTGCATCACTTGTACCCCATGAGGGATATCTGTTGACGCTCTGACCTCACATATTCCTGTCAGTGTTTCTTCCTCATCACCCGGTCTCTCGTAAGGATTCCTTGATAAGGCGTCCGCATTGCCATTGGACCGCCCCGGGCGATACTTTATCTCTAGGTCAAAGAGTGCCAATTCTGCTGCCCATCGCTGTTCGATGGATCCCAACTTTGCTGTCTTTAGGTGGCTCAAGGGGTTATTGTCAGTGTATACCACACATTTAGCACCTAATAGATAGTCCCTGAATTTCTCAGTCACAGCCCATTTTAATGTCAAAAGTTCTAGTTTCATGGCGCTGTAATTTGTCATGTTCTTCTCTGATTCCTTCAGAGCTCGACTGGCATACGCAATAACCCTGAAACCTTGCTTTTGTTGTTGTGATAGCACAGCTCCCAGACCTTTCGAGCTGGCGTCAATTTCTAACCGAAATGGTTTGTCAAAGTCCGCGTATCCCAATATCGGCGCCTCTGTCAAAGCCTTTTTCAATAGCTTAAACGAGTTCAGGCATTCATCAGTCCATAATTCACCTATCAGTTGTGTTTTACCTTTCTTTTTCTCCTTACTGTGTTTCTTTGTCATTTTGTTTACCAAGTCATGCAATGGTGCGGCAATTTTTGCAAAACCAGGCACAAATTTTCTATAATAGGAAGCAAAGCCCAAGAATGACCTGACCTCTACCGTAGTTGTTGGTTGTTTCCATTCTTTAACAGCTGCAATTTTATCTGGGTCAGTGGCGATGCCATCCGACGAAATCACGTAACCCAAAAAATGTACCGATTTCAAACCAAAGCAGCATTTGTCTGGGTTCAGCTTTACTCCTATCTCCCTAAGACGGAGAAACACTTGTTCTAATCTTTTTAGGTGGTCCTCCCAAGTTTTTGAGTAAACTAGAATATCATCCAAATACACCAACATTATTTGAAATAGAAAGTCACTCATAGCACTCTGCATTACTCGCTGGAATGTAGCAGGTGCATTAGTTAGACCAAACGGCATACGGGTCCACTCGTACAGTCCCAGTGGAGAAATAAATGCAGTTTTATGTTGATCGTTGGGGTGCATGGCCACTTGGTGGTAGCCACTAGCCAAATCCAAGGTAGAAAAAAATCTTGCTCCCCCCAACGCATCGAGACATTCATCAATACGAGGCAAGGGGAATGCATCCCTTCTTGTGATATTGTTCAATTTCCGGTAATCACAACACAGTCTTATCTCCCCTGACTTCTTTTTTACCACTACAATCGGTGCCGCATATGGGCTCGTACTGGTTGTAATAATTCCCTTTTTTAGTAGATCGTTCAGGTGTGCTTTCACCGCAGAGTAGTGACTTGGTGGCAATCTTCGATAAGGTTGCGCCACCGGCTTGTCTTGTAGTAAGGGTATCTGGTGTTTTATTACTTCCGTGTACCCCAAATCACCCTCATACGAGGCAAATATATCACTGTATTTATTCAGCAATTCATTTAGTTTTGGGTCCTCAGTTTCCGGGAATGTATATGATCGGCCATCTTCTTTCTTCACCTCGGCCGTCACATTGACCGACCTAATTGTTACTTCATTACTACTGGTATTGATCAGTTCGATGCACTGTGCCGACCTTTGTACCTCGACGTTCTGTGGTACTCCTACCAGAGTGTTAGGCGGTATAAAAATTTCTTCATCCAAAACATTTGCTACCAACCCTTGAACTAGTCCGTTTTCCGCTGATGTGTATGTCCGCAGTAACACGACGCCTGCCCTCAGTGCGGCGCCACATGGTTCTATCATCACATCACCATTCACGCTTCTATCACCAATTTGTAATGTGATTGCCTTGACCGTGTTTGCCGGGACTGCTGTCCTTCCTCTGGTCTTGGCAAACCTGGCCAACTTGGATCCCCGACCTGGTGTGGTCGATCCGACAATATTTGTAAGAAATTCTGGCAACTGGCCAAGAATATTCATGCCCAACAGGCAAGGTATATTTGACACATTTGTCTCTAGGTTGTGTTTCGTAACGAACACCCCAACCTGCTTCAACCTATGTCCTGCCACCACGACATCCGCCAGAAAATAACCACAGTATGGAATGGTTAGTCCATTAGCTGCCGTCAGGCGCATGCATGTGTCAGACCTCAACCTATGGTCTTTTCCTTTCATCCATTTGGTGTAAAAATTTTCCGTGATTGTCGTCACCTGGGAGCCTGTATCCACAATTGCCTTCACCGCGATATCCCCAATCGTAATCACCATTTCGGGACAGACTCCCATCATTTTGCTTCTTGGGCCATACCCTCGCCCCTCTGTAGCCTGGCCCTGCCTTACAGAGGACGACCGTTTCCCTGGCAGTACCGTGCCATATGTCCGGGTTGTGAACAAGACAAACAAATTGGTCGACCGTCTGCCGTCCATTGGAGTGATGGCTTGGCAGGACGCGGCCGTCCAACCCGTCCCCGTTTTGTCCCGTTCTTTTCCTGATTCTCAGCTGTTGACCTGCTTTCCAACCACTTCAAGCGTTGGTCAACCTTCTCTAGGTGGGCCAACAGTTGAGCCATCATGGTCTCCATCGTGTCGGCCCCTGTGGGTGGGGATTGTCTCTGTTGAGGCACAGAGACTTTGTCCACCGAACAGTTCGATTGGTCCTCATCCTCGGACCTGCGGATCGCTGAGTTCCTGACCTGAAGGAAGGTCAACTGCTGGTCTCTGTGGACCTCCTCTTTCAACTCTCTCCTTAAGATCGGGGTTGCTAGCCCCTCGATGAAATGGTCCCTCAGTAGGCGTACATCAATGTCCGGTGATTTGCCCTTTACCAAATCAAAGGCCCTGTTCATCCTGTGTGAGTACTCCATCACACTCTCCGCCATTCTCTGCTTTAAGCCCACGAATCCCGATAGCAGTTGCACTCCCGACCGTCTCTCCCCAAAGGTCTCCATAATCAGATCCAGCACCTTATCTGGATCTGATTGGACGGTCCTATCGTGGCACTTAACCTCTGCCCTAACCGTTTCACCTATACTACCCATCAGCAGTCTTAATCTTTCCTCTGGTGACATATGTCTCGAGGCCCAGGCCGCTTTGACCTCTTCACTGAACCTGTTGGTTAAAGTTGGATCTCCGTCCCCGTAAAATTTGTTAATATGGGACTCTCTGGGTAGGACCACTATATGGGTCTGCTTCTCGTCCAGAGTAGACATTTTCTTCCTTAAGTACTAAAAAAAAGAGTTCTTTCTTACCGTGTGTGTATGAAAAAATTTTTCCTCGTTCCTCAATTTTCACAGTTCCTGAATGTCCGAATTCACACACACACTAAACACAGTTATGCACAAGGTTGACTATAGGTGCCTTAAACGGCAAGTCTAGTTGAATTCATCCTGCTCGACGACGCCAAATGTGACCTAGGCTAGTTGCATCTTTCCTGTTCGCAACGCCAAATGTGACCTTCCCCGAGTCTATCATGCCCGACAACGCCAATTGTAACGAGTTGAACCACTCATGCTACACAACATCGACTACAGTAGAAAGACTCGAAGATGCAGGTTCGCTATTGATCCTTTTATTACATGAATCAAGAAATGCTTCAATATAACACAATGAATCAACAGAAATGTTTCACAATAATAGTCTGAATCAACTGACCCCCTAACAGTCCTCACTAGGCTTCATATAACTGAATCCACATGTCTAGTGTCCTTCTTAACACAATATAACCAACTTGAGTATGTCACACAGACTGACTGATCTAAAGCGAGCGATGAAGATGGAAGAGAGCTCGCAAACGGGAAGAGAAGAGCGAGAGTTCTGCCGTCCCCTCCTATTTATGCCTTGTATCCGTACTCGTCCCCGTACTTGTATTCCTCCGTAATCGATACTTGTACTCGATCTCCGACCACCAGTTGCGTAGTTCAAACGTACAGACCGTAAAATAACATCTGCGTCCTATCCATCAAAGTTGACAGGCCGTCTGAATACCGTTTCCCAAAATAGCACGCGTTGGCTTTGAGATTGTTATCAGCCCGACCCAATAAGCCACCTGTTATCGGTTGCATCAGACCAACACCGCGTCTCGGCCTCTCGTTCGTTATCATTTGTAACTGGTAGTTAGGCCTACCCCAGTTACATATATTTTTTACCTCCCTTTAAAAAAAATACCCACACAGCTTAGACATTATTTATTACCGATTATCCCCCTTGAAGCCGAGAACCGTGTAACGTGAGAAGGGGCATATATAGAAAAAGATATATAGAAAAAAAGGGCAAATTAATTAGTAAAAAAGCATCCATATATTGATAAAAAAACGTTATAGTTATTAAGCTAATGTTTATGAGTTATCTTTTTGTCCTGATTCCCCCGCCCCCACCCCTCCCCCTACAACTTTTTCTCCCCAACAAATCAATTTGTCATTTAGTTTTTCCTTAACCCTTCAGGGCATAAATTATTCAATGTTTTGTTAAAAAAAAATGAAGGCTGCAGGGGGAGTCGAACCCTCGACCTTCTGCCTACTAGGCAGACGCTCTAACCAACTGAGCTATGGAGCCACGGATTCACCATCTGTAATTTTTACCGACATCAAGGCCTACATCCGACATTACAAGCTTAGAAATAATTATTTGGTGATAGCTGGGTGATTAATGAGGGCATGGTTTACTTGAATGGGACTTGAGTCGATTTGGTAATAAAGTGGTGGGATGGTCTTGGAAGGGAGGGGGTGAAGAGGGGGTAGCAGGGTAAGATAGTGTTAAGTTAAGAGGTGTGGTCTACTAAAATATGAGTGTGCGCATGAATGCCCCCCACGATAACACAGTAGTAAATGAGGTGTTGTTAGTAAAGAGCAGTGGCGTCACTTTCTAAGGCATTCTATAGGCAACTGTGTGTCACACAAGTATTTCATTTTCCACTATCAAAATATTATTACGACTAGATAAATTGTATTGACAATAGACCTACATTTGGAGTCAGCATTTAAAAAACGTTTTCTAAAACAGAAAGTTTCTAGATCTAGTAGCATTAGAACGAATACACAGAATAAAAACATTGACCAGGGAAAAAAAGGAGGCTCCAGGGGGAGTCGAACCCTCGACCCTCTGCTTACTAGGCAGACGCTTAAACATCCATGTTTATTTATTTACATATGATATTAGATCATGGAATAAAATAGTAATATTAATACTATTAAATTAATTAATACTTAATACTCATATGTAACTTTTTAAAAGATAAAGTGTGGCATCTTACAGAACTAAAAATTGAGTCAAAGGGTTGCTGTTTGTCAAGTAAAGCCAATATATTAAATATAAATAAATAATTAACTGATTTGTGTTGAGGTGATTGGATTGTTAAATATGAATGTACAAATAAGTAGTGAATATTTGGCCTAAGTAGTAAGTAAATAGAGATTGTGAGATTAGACCTATAAGTATGAGTAGCCCCAAAAAAATATAAATTATTTGTTTTAGCGCAATTTCCATTCTGGAGAATTGCGTTTATTTTAATAGTATATAGATCTATAATATATAATGTAGAGCTGCTTTAATAAAATGGTTTTATTTTATATAATATATAGGTTCTTAAAGAAAAGAAAGTATACACATTAGTACTATAGAGCTGTTCATGGTTGAATCATGGGTACCAAGAAAAAAGTAGCTAGATTAATTAAGTTCAACAAACTCCATTGGCTGTTTGTTAAATATCACTAATAACCAATACAAAATGCAAGTTTGATTAAAAAGTTTTGCAGTGCTACTTGTTACATTAACTTCATAAGTCTTACTTTGTAATAAGTTTTTCACATGAAAGAATAGTCATTTTTGAACAAGATACAATGCTAATACACAGTCACAGTAGGGTCTAATAATTTAAAATATTTTTTTTCAGCAGATCTAAAAGTAACTGTGGGATGTGATCAAAATAATGACAAAGATTTTTATAGAAAATG
Organism: Physella acuta; assembly: GCF_028476545.2. Classification (NCBI taxonomy): domain Eukaryota; kingdom Metazoa; phylum Mollusca; class Gastropoda; family Physidae; genus Physella; species Physella acuta. The sequence continues at coordinate 6,331 of NW_026733712.1, read as the reverse complement.
TACTTGACACTTTGAAATTTGAAGAAAGGAAAGAGATTGTGGAATCTTCATAGATGCCTAGGTTAATTTATATACGGGTGCTGCAAATGTTAGTCATAAATAAAATAGTTCATTACTTAATTAATTGTGATTGTGATTTTATCCTGAAAAGCTTTCGTCGTTGGACTGTCTTTAATGTTTTCAGCCTTTCAAAGGCATACAGACATTGTAAGTTTATTAAGGGGTCATCCATAAATGACGTCACGCTTTTTTTGACGTTTTTTACCTTCTCCCCTCCGTCACACGTCACAAAAAGCCAGACCCCCCCCCCTTTAAAATGACGTCACACCTCAGCCTACAACCCCCCTCAAAATTGAAGTTGAATTTTTTTTAAACAGCTATATTTTTCCAAAATCTTGTCTGAACTCTGTCAAAATAGAATATTGTAATCAATTGTTATTACAATTTATTAAAACAGTTACAATCTAAAAGTGTGACGTCGCACCATCTGAACCCCCCCCCCCCCTCCACCTCATCACAAACCATCACAAAATTACTGACCACCCCTCCCCCCTACGAGTGTGACGTCATTTATGGACGACCCCTAAAGGTTCATGGTGGTGAGGTGAATGCTGTTAACCAGCTAGGACTAAAAGCACTTCACCTTGCAACTGATAAAATCCATACAGAAATTGTTGAGAAACTCCTGGCGCATCAAGCTGATGTTTACATTGTAAATAGTGATGGCTGGATCTCTCGTCAAATAAAAAATTATAATAAATGCAAAGTGATCTTGAATATTCTTGTAAAAACTTGGTGAGCACTGGACTGACTTATTTATGGCACATAAAAATATATTTCTATACATTACCTAATTATATAAAGTAAGAAATTTGTAAGTACGACTTCCTTTTTCAAAATGTTGTCTACTGTTAACAAAAAAATTACACACTTTGGAATTGAGGTTTTCAATATCATGGTATGTGAGTGGTGTCCCCTTGTAGATGTGTTGATCAAACAATAGTGACATGCACTATGCAGTAGTTGTGAACCCACAGCACAGTAATTTTGCAAAATACAGATTACCTTGTATAAGTCATACTACATATTTGTGCACACAAAATGTATTTTGCATGCAAGCTTTTACTCCTTAGAAAGAATGTTGTCTGTGAGCATTGAAATTTGTTACAATAATCCCACTATTTTATCCTAAATATTTCATATTGTAGTGTTATAGACCCACTAAAACAATGATGTAACTTTGATGTTCACTTTAGGATATGTATCTGGGAGAAACTCATTATTAACCTAGATCAGGAGCAAAATCATCTATGAGCTTTTTTCACAATTTTTACTGTTATCATCTATCTTCATGTCTGTTTGAGTTTCATTCACCAAATGTTACTCTCTATTTGCTTTCCTCCAGCAAATTATTTGTACCCCATCAAACATTTCTAAAATTTAGTTTTGATTACGACTTTTAAATGTATTTAAATAGGATTTTGGGCTGCTTTATTTAAAGTGTTTAGCAGACTTTGCTTTTATGTTGAGGCAGATATAAGTTTGTTTTATGCAGTATTATCACCTTCTTCATGTGGGTTTATAATTTTTTTCTTGTTTATTATAGTTTTCAACTTGTGAGATTATAGCTTCCATAATTTGGGACTCTAACCTTTCTCTTGTGAGATTATGGCTTTCTTATTTTGGTTTAATGACTTTCTTCTTGTGGGATTATGGTTTTCTTATTTTGGTTTAATGACTTTCTTCTTGTGGGATTATGGCTTTCTTATTCTGGTTTAATGACTTTCTTCTTGTGGGATTATGGCTTTCTTATTTTGGTTTAATGACTTTCTTCTTGTGGGATTATGGCTTTCTTATTCTGGTTTAATGACTTTCTTCTTGTGGGATTATGGATTTCTTATTTTGGTTTAATGACTTTCTTCTTGTGGGATTATGGCTTTCTCCAGCACCTGGGAAGCATCCAACATGGTTTTACATAGATTCTTCCTGACAACCCAAACGTTTTGATCCCTTCTCTTTACTTTACTCGAGATATTCTTATAACACAGAACATAAGTTAATATCAGCCTTTTCTCCATCTTCAGCACCTACCAGTGTATTAAATTACTTGGTTTTATCTCTGAACTGGTTCAGTTGTGTACCGGAATTACAATCAGAGTTTCTTCCTGGCATCTCTTCTACCGCCCCCTCAAACGAGATGGAATTTATATAGTAAACATAGACTTTTACTAATGTCCGCCCCCACAAAAATGTTGACCGCCCCTTCCCCCCCCCCCCCATCCCAAAATATTGAGTGCCCCCCCCCCCCCCAGAGAAAAAAGTCTGGAAGAAACACTGATTACAATATATTTGTTCTCTTTCTTTCTAGTGTAAGATTTTTGGGTTATCAGAGCTGGTGCCATCCAAAGCCACTGCCTTCATTGAGTTAAAAATGTTTGTTCTATGCCCACTAATGGAAACTCTAACAAAATATTTTATTACCTTCAATTCTCTAAATAAATAAATATTTATTGTTATGTAAAACAGAAGTTTATAATAATTTATATTTGATGAATTTGTTCTTTGCAGGACAAACAAGAAACAAATTGATGTATAAACAGAGCAAAAGGTAGTCAATATAACTTATAAAATTGTTTATAAGGGGTTCTCCAAAAAGGATGACTGACTTGTGCCAATGTTGGAGAAGAGGAGGGAAGGAGCAAGTAATTATAGAAACTATACTAACAGCAGATTTTTGCATTTCTAATACATTTAAATTTTTTTTTTTTAAATCATTGACCACGATCACTAAATATTTCTAAAGCTAACTGAACTCTGTTAAGATTTTAGAAAGAAATAATGTTTTAAACAATGTTGCGCTTTGTTAGTGATTCTGACCATTTAGTCATGGTGTTGGGGGTGGGGGAAATAAATAATTAGTTGAATAAAGTACATTGTGACAAAGGATTTAAAAATCTCAAAGTAGCTGTTTGATATTAATTTTGGTCATGATGTGAAACAGGGTGAATAAATAATTAGTAGACTTAATTACATTGCAACAAAGGTTTAAAAAAATTTAAAAGCTGTTATATTTTAATTTTGTAAATTTTGTAAACTTGGTCACAGACATACTTATTTTGTTCTGCTTTTATTTAAGCTCAAAATGGATACATCACCCAGAAAACTAGATGTTACGTGTGAAATTTGAACTAGTTCAAGTCCCCACGAACAGCTCAACACTTGATACAAAAGTGTTTCATATGATTTATGTAGAGTTACAAGTATTAAAGCTACAATTGCTACACATCATTACTTCTCCAGTAGCTCATGATACATAATCAAATGTTGGTTGTTCAGAGTTTCAAGTTTACCATTTCGCTGCGCCAGTGACTATACTATAAATCATTATAGTTGATTTTTTTACTTTCTCGTATATACGTAGTATCGAGAAAATATTGTAATCCTGCAAAAAAATCGAGATTTTTACAAATCTCGACGTTTTACACCTCACTGATACGGAAAAACATAATTTTGCAATCTTGTCCGTATGTCTGTGTGTGTGTGTCTGTGTGTCTGTCCGTGTGTAAACACGATAACTTGAGTACCGTTACAGCTAGGTTGATGAAATTTCATATATAAGTATTTTATCAAAATCGTAGATCCGTATCAATTTTTGAGCAATTTCCGACAACCGGAAGTGGTACTTTTCCTACTTTGAATTTTTCAAAAGCCTATAACTGGAGTACTATTTCAGATAGATAAATGAAATTTCACATGTAAGTAAAAGATCTAATTCTCTACCTCCTGTTAAATTTTGAGTAATTTCCGTTGACCGGAAGTAGTAATTTACGCTACTTCCAATTTCTCAAAAAACTAATGTAAATTTATTAAGTACTAATACTATTGCGCACTATTATACACACCTTTATTATGCGTTACTGAGATTCTATTCTATTTTTAAAAGTTTCAGTATTTAAAATGGATTAAAAATCATAACTATATCCCCAGTTACCATCCCCTGTTGTTTTATATAAGAATATTCGAGAAAGTTTAGGGGAGATCACTACCGGTTTATTTTGGAATTTGTGATACAGGTGATAACAAAAACCAGAAATCAGCAACTTGTAGCCGATGTTATAAACAGACAATAATTAGTAATGTTCAGAGATTTTAATGTTAAACTTTAGTTTTTCAGTGTAAGCAACACACCCTCTAAGAAGCAAAAGTGTAACTTGTATTTTGTGTGGGCTGTACACTAAAATAATGTAAACAAGTTTACCTGTGGGCTTTACACTCAGATAATGTAAACACGTTTATCTATGGGCTGTGCTCTAAAATAATGTAAACAAGTTTATCTGTGGTTTACAAAAATTTATATGCAACAAGTTTACAATTACTGTGCTGTCAAGCAATACCTTGGTTGTAAGAAGGAAGTTATGATTGAATCAAGAGAGGTGTATGAAATGTTGGTTAGATGATTTTAAAGGCAAAAAATCTTTACATTTAAGAAACATTGTTCTACTTGTAGAATAAATTTGTACCAGCTGTTTAAAAGTGTACATAAGTCTCTTTTTTTCAGTAATGTTACTTTAAATTAAGTGTGTGGGGGGGGGGGGGGGTAATTAATGAAATGTTGTGGGTGCTTTAATTGGTGTTGAGCAGGTGTGTAATTGATGTGGTGAGTGGTGTAATTTCTGTTTTAAGCTGGTGTGTAGTTGGTGTGTTAAACAGATGTGTATTTGGTGTGGGGTATAGTAATAAGAAATGTAAATTATTTTTTTGCTAGACCAGAAAATGTATTTTTATTTTTTAATATATCTTTAAAATTACTGTCTCGTTGACTGGATGTAATACAATGTGTTTGTCTCATAAACTACTGAACAAATACAAAAAAAAAAAGATTTAAAATAACATTCTTTGTGTAAGAAATGATGCTTTATTTTGTTAACAGTACCATCCGTATACTATGTTAACACTTGTATACAATTAACATTTAAAATATACTTAGATAGATGTTTAAATTGACTTTCAATAAAATCAACTCATATACAGTATCAGTGTACTACTGATATCACGGTGTGAAATTTGAGAAATATAAGAAAATTGTAAGTTTTGTGCAGCTGATAACAGTGCTTTGGTGGTGATTATGTGGAAACATTGGGGAGGTTGTAATGGATTTTGTTTTGTTATGAATAAGTTTCAAATGAGTTTTAAATAAGTGGCATTGTAATATGTATAAAGATATTATCTGAATATCTGTTGTCTTTATTTGGGTTAGTTGTTATGTAGTAAGACTACTTTTTATTTATTATGTAAAACATATTAAAATAATATACACGCTTCTATCACATGTCTATTATTCTTTTTTTTTTAACACTGAACGAATTGTAATAATATATATCCACTATTTGAGCCTCACTGTTATAAGATATACACAAAAAAGTAGGCTTAAAAGGTATAATTATAATAGAATGTATAACACATTTTTAAAAATTTGATGTTTACTAGTAACAATTACTGTGGACTTATTGATAATTGTTTATTTGACTTTAGTTAGTATCACAGTATCTTTGCTTTAAGCGATTTTAAAATCCCACTCTATAACATATAATCATTTTATTTGAAATTCCTGCAAGTATGGCACGTCTTTTGTTAATTAACACCAAGCTTGCAGATAATATTTTTCAAAGTGGAGAACTACTTTCATATCAGCCTATGTTTTATTTAAAGAACACATTTTTTTTTCTAGATTTTTACTTATATTTTATGCATTTCTCCCTATATAGCGTAAGTGTGTGTGTGTGTGTTGTTTGAGTGACCTTCTGAGTGACTTTGTGTGAGTGACTCTCTCAGTGACTCTGTGATGTTAGGCGTTGTAAGGGGTGTTGTCTCCTGCTGCTTTCCAAGGGAAGTAACGGCTACCCACTGAAGTGCGCCTGCGCAGTAACTTGTCATTGGCTTGACCTTGAACCACAGCCACGGGCAACACTGTGCGTGGATATGCTTTAAAAAAGTGGATGTGATCAGTGTTTCTTCCAGACTTTTCCTCCAGGTGGGGGTGGGGGGGGGGGGGGGATGGGCAAAGTTTCTTCCAGGCATCTCTTCGGGGGGGGGGGGAGGGGGGGGGAAGGGAATCCCCCCCCCCCGAAAATAATCTACCGCCCCCCTCCCCGAACGAAATTGAATTTATATAGAAAACATATACTTTTACCCAGTGTCCGGCCCCCCCCCCCTCCCGGGGAGCGGACTGAAATTTCAAGGGGGGGGGACGTCACTCTTAAAAGCATATTTTAAATATAAATTCCGTTCGGAGGGGGGGGGGGGATATGCCTAGAAGAAACACTTGGATATG
>NW_026733711.1:10000-60440 GCF_028476545.2 Physella acuta | reverse complement strand
GAGGATCGCCCCCCCGAAAATTTCAAGTGCCCCCCCGAGAAAAAAGTCTGGAAGAAACACTGATTTGGATATAAGAAAGATAAAACTAATTAAGTACATTTCACGATTGGCCTACAATTATTTAGAATCTAGTAAACTACAAGTATATTTTATATAAATTAATAATATTAGGCCTATAAGTCAATTTACTATTATTATTATTACGAGATAAATGGCCCGTTGAGGACTGAGGAAGAGATACAACAAGCGCTAGGTTGAATAGTGTTGTCTTTTTCTCTAAATTGAAACCAAACCAAAATCACCACCCCAACTTCTGGAAATGAAAAATGTAATTGAAAACGGATTTTAATCAGAATCGGCATTTAATCGAGTTTAAGCTTGATCTACCCCGGAAGGGGTGGGGGTGGCGGCGACTTAGACGTTCTTCCGGGAGGGTGCTTCGCATTCAGGGCGTAGCGGAAGGGGGGGGGGGCGGACCGCACCGGGCGACACCATTTAGGGGGGTGACACCAAGGCAAAAAAAATAGCAAACTATATGCAGAAAAAGGATAATTCCACTTAATTAAGTGATTAATTAGAGTGTAAATAGTGTTTTTAAGAGCAAATTTGACAAATCCCGACAAGGGTGGGGTGGGGTGGAGGGGGAACCAGAGGCGTAGCGAGGGGGGGGGGGACATATGTCCCAGGGCGCCGACCTTAGGGGGGGGTGCGCCAAAATGGGTTGGAAAAACAAGTTGAAAGTTTGAGGGGGGGGGGGGTGGTTGCAAATGAAAAGTTCGAGTGGGGGGGGGTGCAAATCGAAAGTTTGTCCCCGGACACCGGGAAGGGTCGCTATGCCTCGGGGGGGGGGGGGGGGGGGGGGCACACCATGACGTAGACCTGCTACAGATAGAGAAAACATGCTACATCAAGCTGTATTTATAACCGACTATAGATGAAAATCGTTAGCATTATATCTGAGCACAGTTTAACTTAAAGCAATCGCGGGGGTGGGGTGGGGGGAGCAGGGGTAAAAATCATCTACATAAAAAAAATTGTGAATACATATACACATGCGTATATACATACATATATATATATATATACTATATATATATATATATATATATATATATATATATGATAATATATATATATATATATAATATATATATATATATATATATATATATATATATATATTATATATATATATATTATATATATATATATATATATATGCATATATATATATATATATATATATATATATATATATGCATATATATATAATATATATATATATATATATATATAATATATATATATATATATATATGTTATATATATATATATATATATATATATGTATATATATATATATATATGTATATATATATATATATATATATATATATATATATATATATATATATATATATATATATATATTTATATATATATATATATATATATATATATATATATATATATATATATATATATATATATATATATATATATATGTATATATATATGTATATATATATATATGTATATATATATATATGTATATATGTATATATATATATATATATATATATATATATATATATATATATATATATATATATATATATATATATATATATATATATATATAAAGCAATGTGTGTCTGTGTGTGTGTCTGTCTGTCTGTGTGTCTTTTATGCATTACCACACCTCTTATCACATCGCCGTGAAACTTTGGAAAGTTGTTGAGAATATTCCTGGGGAGGTTTCTGCGAAAAAAAAATTTCAAATTCGCAGTTGTGGTGCCCCGACACGACGCGATTAGTTTTTTTTTTCTATATACGGTATATAAAAATAAAAGTCTATTTTGATTTCACACTGTTCATCCGATAGCCATGAGACTTTTGAAAGTTCATTATACCACTCTAGGGAAGGGTTCTGTAAAAAATAATTTTTAATTTCGCAAGGGCGGCGCCACGGGAGGGTGCGATTTTCTCAATTTACGGTTTATAAAAATAAGTCGATTTTGGGTGTGACACCGTTATCCGATAGCCATGAGACTTTGGGGGAGTTTATTAGAACAATTCAGGGAAGGGTTCTGTAAAAAAAAAACGTTATTAATTTCGCAAGGGCGGCGCTACGGGCGGCTGCGATTTTTCTCTATATAGGGTTTATAAAATTTCGTTTTCACACCGTTCATCCGTGTACCATGACACTTTGGGGAGATGATTAGATCACACAATGGTAGGGTTCTGCAAAAAATATTGTTTTAATATTGCAAGGGCGGCGCCCCAGGGGGAGCGATTTTTTTCTCTATACACGGTATATAAAAAATAAAACTCGGATGGCGGTTCATCCGAGTGCCATGAAACGTTATCGAGTAGATGAGAAATACTCCCGAGAATATTTCTGCGAAAAAGAAAACTAAAGTTTCTTACGGGCGGCGCCATATAGGGTACAACTTTTGTCAATACACGGTTTGGCGCCCAGAGTTTTAGAGCGACTAAGTTGGCCATTGGCATCCGTTAATCGAGCGTCCTGCATAGCGAGTAAGGGGTACTACTATATTCAGCGGTGAAACTACAACAGGCTACTAAAAATAACTTTGCAACGCTAAGGAAATCCTTCTGTACAGTTTTGTCACCTTGCAAAAGATGAAAAAATAACTTTTTGAAAATGAGGAGCCTACTGAGAGTTTCGTCACTTTGCGAATGATGCAATAATCATCTATTTTTAGACGATCCAATCAGAATATTGAGATCGAGCTTTTAATAATATACCATTAGTAACGCTAAGTCACACTGATGTTTATAACACTTCAACAAAAATAAACCGGGAGTGATCTCCCCTAAACTTTCTCGAATATTCTTATATAAAACAACAGGGGATGGGAACTCGGGATATAGTTATGATTTTTAATCCATTTTAAATACTTAAACTTTTTAAAATAGAATAGAATCTCATAGAAAAAAGTATTGCGCACCAAGCGAACGCCGAATAAAGATGTTCATAATGATGCGCAATATTATTAATACTTTATAAATTTAGATGCGTTTTTGAGATATCGGAAATAGCGTAAATTAGTACTTTCCGTCAACGGAAATTACTCAAAATTTGACAGAAGGTAGAGAATTAGATCTTTTACTTACATGTGAAATTTCATTTATCTATCTGAAATAGTACTCAAGTTATAGGCTTTTGAAAAATTCAAAGTAGAAAAAGTACCACTTCCGGTTATCGGAAATCGCTCAAAAGTTGATACGGATCTACGATTTTGAAAAAATACTTATATATGAAATTTCATCAACCTAGCTGTAACGGTACTCAAGTTATCGTGTTTACACACACACACACACACACACACACACACAGAGACACAGACATACGGACAAGATTGCAAAATTATGTTTTTCCGTATCAGTGAGATGTAAAACGTCGAGATTTGTAAAAATCTCGATTTTTTTTTGCACGATTACAATACTTTCTCTATACTTCGTATTAACGAGAAAGTAAAAAAGTACATGTTAAAATCCCTTTTGATTTATGTAACTTTAGCGAATGATGCAATATGCATCATTGTTTCTGGATGCTATGTGTCGCTCTGGGTTATCCTGTTAGCACATTACGGTAGTGTTATTGTTTCTGATACATGGGTGGTCACGAAGTGTGTTCTACCTCATTATTATTCCGTGAGTGATTAACGAACATTCAATGATTTCATTTGGTAGAGTAGGTAAACCCGTGCCCCGATAATTATGATCCAAGTGCAGGCATTGTTTACATTTAAATAACTCATTTTTAGAAAAGAAGGTCACGCGTCTAAGAACATATGATTGGTAACGCGTTGGTGAAATCCTTCTAATATATTTCGTCAAACTTTCTTCTATCCCCGCGGCAACGCGCGGGTCGGGAACGCTAGTCTATATATATATAAAGCAATGTATGTGTATGTGTCTGTGTGTGTGTCTTTTATGCATTACCAAACCTCTTATCACATCGCCGTGAAACTTTGGGAAGTTGTTGAGAATATTCCTGGGGAGGTTTCTGCGAAAAAAAATATTTCAAATTCGCAGGGGTGGCGTCCCGGCAGGGCGCGATTTGTTTTTCTCTATATACGGTTTATAAAAATAAAAGTCTATTTTATTTTCACACTGTTCATCCGATAGTCATGAGACTTTAGGGGGTTCATTATACCACTCTAGGGAAGGGTTTTGTAAAAAAAAATCATTTTTAATTTCGTAAGGGCGGCGCCACGGGAGGGTCCGATTTTTCTAGATATAAGGTATATAAAAATAATAAAAGTGAATTACAGTGACACCGTTCACACGATCGCCATCAAACTTTGGGAATATGTTGAGAATATTTCTGGGGAGGTTTCTGCTTAAAATACATTTTCAAATTCGCAGGGGTGACGCTCCGGTAGGGCGCGATTTGTTTTCTCTATATATACGGTATATAAAAATAATAAAAGTGAATTGCAGTGACACTGTTGATCCGATAGGCATGAAACTTTAGGAAATTGTTGAGAATATTCCTGGGGAGGTTTCTGCGAAAAAAAAAATTTCAAATTCGCAGGGGTGGCGCCCCGGCAGGGCGCGATTTGTTTTTCTCTATATACGGTATATAAAAATAACAGTCTATTTTATTTTCACACTGTTCATCCGATAGTCATGAGACTTTAGGGGGTTCATTATACCACTCTAGGGAAGGGTTTTGTAAAAAAAAATCATTTTTAATTTCGTAAGGGCGGCGCCACGGGAGGGTCCGATTTTTCTCGATATAAGGTATATAAAAATAATAAAAGTGAATTACAGTGACACCGTTCACACGATCGCCATCAAACTTTGGGAATATGTTGAGAATATTTCTGGGGAGGTTTCTGCTTAAAATACATTTTCAAATTCGCAGGGGTGACGCTCCGGTAGGGCGCGATTTGTTTTCTCTATATATACGGTATATAAAAATAATAAAAGTGAATTGCAGTGACACTGTTGATCCGATAGGCATGAAACTTTAGGAAATTGTTGAGAATATTCCTGGGGAGGTTTCTGCGAAAAAAAAAATTTCAAATTCGCAGGGGTGGCGCCCCGGCAGGGCGCGATTTGTTTTTCTCTATATACGGTATATAAAAATAACAGTCTATTTTATTTTCACACTGTTCATCCGATAGTCATGAGACTTTAGGGGGTTCATTATACCACTCTAGGGAAGGGTTTTGTAAAAAAAAAATCATTTTTAATTTCGTAAGGGCGGCGCCACGGGAGGGTCCGATTTTTCTCGATATAAGGTATATAAAAATAATAAAAGTGAATTACAGTGACACCGTTCACACGATCGCCATCAAACTTTGGGAATATGTTGAGAATATTTCTGGGGAGGTTTCTGCTTAAAATACATTTTCAAATTCGCAGGGGTGACGCTCCGGTAGGGCGCGATTTGTTTTCTCTATATATACGGTATATAAAAATAATAAAAGTGAATTGCAGTGACACTGTTGATCCGATAGGCATGAAACTTTAGGAAATTGTTGAGAATATTCCTGGGGAGGTTTCTGCGAAAAAAAAAATTTCAAATTCGCAGGGGTGGCGCCCCGGCAGGGCGCGATTTGTTTTTCTCTATATACGGTATATAAAAATAACAGTCTATTTTATTTTCACACTGTTCATCCGATAGTCATGAGGGGGTTCATTATACCACTCTAGGGAAGAGTTCTGTAAAAAAATCATTTTTAATTTCGTAAGGGCGGCGCCACGGGAGGGTGCGGTTTTTCTCGATATACGGTATATAAAAATAATAAAAGTGAATTACAGTGACACCGTTCACACGATCGCCATCAAACTTTGGGAATATGTTGAGAATATTTCTGAGGAGGTTTCTGCTTAAAATACATTTTCAAATTCGCAGGGGTGGCGCTCCGGTAGGGCGCGGTTTGTTTTCTCTCTATATACGGTATATAAAAATAATAAAAGTGAATTACAGTGACACCGTTCACACGATCGCCATCAAACTTTGGGAATATGTTGAGAATATTTCTGGGGAGGTTTCTGCTTAAAATACATTTTCAAATTTGCAGGGGTGGTGCTCCTGTATGGCGCGATTTGTTTTCTCTCTATATACGGTATATAAAAAATAAAAGTCGATTTTGGTTTGACACCATTCATTTGATCGCTATCAAACTTTGGTGAGTTCATTAGAACACTTTAAGGAAGGGTTCTGTAATTCAGGTCGGCGCCACGGGAGGGTGCGATTTTTCTCTATATACCGTATACAAAAAAAATAAAAGTGAATTGCCGTGACACCGTTCACACGATCGCCATGAAACTTTGGGAAGATGTTGAGAATATTCCTGGGGAAGTTTCTGCGCTAAAACATTTTCAAGTTCGCAGGGGTGGCGCCCCGGCAGGGCGCGATTTGTTTTTTCTCTATATACGGTTTATAAAAATAAAAGTCTATTTCGGTTTCACACCGTTCATCCGTGTACCATGAAACTTTGGGGAGATGATTAGATCACTTAATGGTAGGGTTCTGCAAAGAAAAAAAAATATTTTAATATTGCGAGGGCGGCGCCCCCGAGGGGGGCGATTTTTTTCTCTGTACACTGTATATAAAAAATAAAACTCGGATGCTGTTCATCCGAATGTCATGAAACTTTAGGGAGTAGATGAGAGTATTCCCGAGAATATTTTTTTGCGAAAAAGAAAACTAAAGTTTCTTATGGGCGGCGCCATGTAGGGTACAATTTTCGTCAATACAGGGTTTGGCGCCCAGTTTTAGAGCGACTATATTGGCACTAGGCATCCGTTAGTCGAGCGTCCTGCATAGCGAGTAAGGGGTACTACTATATTCTGCGATAAAACTACAATAGGCTTCTAAAAATAACTTTGTAACGCGAGGAAATCCTTCTGTACAGTTTCGGCACCTTACGAAGGATAAAAAATAACTTTTTGAATATGAGGCGCCTACTGTAGAGTTTCGTCACTTTGCGAATGATGCAATAAGCATCTATTATTAGACGATCCAGTCAGAAATTGAGATCGAGCATCTAATAATAGACCATTAGTAGCGCTAGCATATTGCATCAGTCACACTGATGTTTAAAACACGTCAACTAATTTTTTACGTGTTAAAGAAAAAAATCCTGTTCATTTGTGTCACTTTAGAAATGACGAAATCTGCATCATTGTTAACAGGATGCTATTTAGAACTCTGGGTTATCCTATGAGCACGATGGCGCCTGTTAGTTTTAAGGTGCCTATGCGGTAGTGTAATCGGGGGGGGGGGGGGCTCTCTACGTCCCTGACACATGGGTGGTCATCGGAGTGTGTTCTACCTCATTATTTCGGTGAGTGATTAATGTACAATCAAGGTTTTCATGCGGGGGACGGGTACGCTAGTAAATATATATATATATATAAAGCAATGTATGTGTGTGTGTGTTTGTTTGTCTTTTACGCATTACTACACCTCTCATCACATCGCCGAGAAACTTTGGGAAGTTGTTGAGAACATTTGTGGGGAGTTTTCTGCGGAAAATAAAATATTCCAACTTGCAGTGGTTGGGAGATTTAGTTTTGCATGGACGCCCTCCCCCCACCCTCCCGGCAGGATGCGATTTTGCGCCTGGTCTTTCCCGTGAGCGCTATGGCGACTACGTTCGGTCTAAACATTGTGATAGACAATGGATAGGATGGGGCGTTACAAAAGCTCACTAAATTGAATCAGGCGTGTCCGCCGGCGCCCTTGTAGGGTGCGATTTGGCTGCAAATAAAAATTTGTTTCGGCCCCCAAAGGCTCACACAGGCCGCTCAATATATAGGTATATATAGGTATATATAGACTGTCTCAATAAATTTTGAATTAAACCATTTAACCTACTTCATCGCAAAGTATATCCATCATTGTATCACTATCCAATGGTTGCATACGGTCGGAGCGGGGGTGGGGGAGGGGGGGGGGTAAATGGAAGGCGACACTCTTTGCCAAAATTTTAAGAGAAGAAAATTATTATATTGCACCGAATTGATCTTTTTTTTTGGTTGTTTATTAACAAGTCCTAATACTGCAATACTGCAGTTGTACCCCCTGACCGCAAGCGCTAAGATAACTGCTCTGGAACTCTGGGCGCCAAATCGTATAATGAGAAAAGGTGCCCTGTCAAAACGGCCCGGGATAAATCGGCCCCGTCAAAACGGCCCCGTTAATATGACCCCGACAAAACGACCCAGTCAAAATAGCCCAGTCAAAAGGACCCCGACTTATTGGCTCCCGTCAAATGGGCTCCCATAATATTAACTCGCGACATATAGGCTCCCGACAAATGAGCTCCCGACATTTAGGCTCCCGACAATTGGACTCTCGACATATTGGCTCCCGACAAATAGGCTCAGGACATACTGGCTCCCGACAAAGTGGCTCCCGACATATTGGCTCCCGACATAAGGGCTCACAACAAATAGGCTCATGACATATTGGCTACCGACAAATGGGCTCCCGACATATTGGCTCCCGACATATTGGCTCCCGACAAATGGGCTCCCGACATATTGGCTACCGACAAAATGACTCCCGACATATTGGCTCCAGACAAATGAATGGTATGACCACTATTAGCATAAAAGTAACCATTTTGTCCTTCCTCCACTACTACTATAACCTCTTTTTAATGCCTGAATGAAATTGTTTTTCGTGAAGCAACATCAATTCTCAAACAAATCAAGCCCTTAACAGCTAAAATCTATCAATTCTAAAATTTTGATAATGTTTAATTTACAACAGTAAAATCTGTTACATAAAAGCGAGCAAAGAGGTGAAAATGTACGATATGCATAATGTTTACAGGATAACGACATTTTGTTTTGATAACCTACAAGCATACTGGAGGTAGGAAGGTACAGCATGGACCCTTCTCCCCACAAACTGAGTTGGAACAGCCTATAACCCACTCAATTATAGATGACCCTTAAATTAAAACATACTATTTCTTATAATAGATAAACTGATATAAAAAAAAGGCCTGTCGAACAAGAGATGCACACGTTGTATTACTTAAGAGTGTTGGATAAGCTAACTCTAAAGAATATTGATGAAGGGGTCCCACTGGCAGGGGTCAGATTCAATGAGACCGCTTTGCCGGGAGACTACAGAAACGGTATTGTCAGTGATCCTTTTGTCTGGAGCCAAATTGACAGGAGCCTTTTTGTCGTGAGCCAAAATGATGCTAGCCTATTTGTCGGGAGTCGTAATGACGGGGGCCGTTTTGTGGAAAAATCTAAATGACGGGAGCTTATATGTTTGGAGCCAAAATGACGGGAGCCTATTTGTCAGTAGCCTTATTGACTGGAGCCCTTTTGTCGGGAGCCTTTATGACAGGGTCCATATGTCGCTGGCCATTTTGACGGGGCTCTTATGTCGGGGCCGATTTGTCGGGGCCGTTTTGTCATTGGCCGTTTTGACGCCGCACGATGAGAAAAATCGCACCCTCCCAGAGTGCCGCCCCTAAGAAATTAGTTTTTTTTTCTCAAAAACCTTCTGAACTCTCCAAAATTTCATGGAACTCATATGAACTGTGTCAAATCACATTAAAATTTGACCTACTATTCTCTTTTATGCGCTTACTAGCCTCATAACAAGTAACTTGTCTAAAAACAGAGGCACCAATATATCTTCTAGCCTTGTGAGTTCAACAGCTTAGTATTTTGGCAGTTATCTATTATCTAAGCCCTTGCATGTTCCGACTCAAGGCCTCATCCTTTCTCTATTGACGACTTGGCGTAACATGGGATTAGGTTTTTAAGGTGGCATAAAGCTTTCTTTTTCTCAGTTTGGAGTAGGCCTATACTAAATTATTAACTAGTCTTCGGGTGGCTAAAGATTTTATTTCTAATTAACATCAGAATAATGGTTCAATATTTCAATTCTTGGTTTGGGGAAACTATTAAGGTAGGCCTACCTTGTTCCTGGCAACTAGGTGGATTTAGATTACACTAGACTACCCGTTATCTAGTTAGATAACTGTGGGTTTCGGGGGGGGGGGGTCATCCATAAATGACATCACGTCTGCCAGCACTTTTCACCCCAAAATAACCAGACCCCACATTCAAAAAGACGTTTTTTATACCTTAAATACTCTACTTCACCTGCCCAGTGCCCCGCCAAGTCTCAGACATGTTTGTATTTTTAAAAAAAAAACGATTCCGGCCGAGCATGGCTATGACCACACTATCACTTCATATGCTGAGAACATAGAAACAGGTGAACTCTACTTCACCTGCCCTGTGTCCCGTGAGGTCCTGATAGTCAACCTTATCATTCACATATAGGCCTTAAGAAAAAATAATTGAAAACATTGTTGTAAAAAGAAAATAAATCTTTTTTACTATTACTAGTCATTGTTCTAAACTTTAAAATTAATGTGGTTTTAATCTACCTATGAATAAATCAATAAATTAATTAACGTCTTTAAATAAATTTGTGATTAACAGTCTGTTTGAAAACAAAAATTGTTCTCTACCTACATACTATTTTACAGCTTTCTATATAGCGTAGATTTTCTACAGTACGAAATCAGACAAATAAAAAAAAAAAAATTAAATATTCAAACATGTAGTAGTAAATGGCTTCAGTCTTTATTATCAGTTATTAGCAACAGACACAGTTGAAGGTATTCAGGACAAGGTGGCTACGAAAAATCGCATCCAGGTTATTGTCTATGAGAGGTGTAAGGTGGTACTGCAGGTTAATGGAATGCACAAGTAATAATTAACTTGTAGGATGACATCATCTGCGTTCTTAATTTAATCAAATTCTTTTCTAAGCTTGCTCAATTTGGCCATTCAATAAGGACTCCAGCCCCGCCAATTTTTGTGGTATCTTCAGCTGAGCCATCTGTGTATCTCGAATCAAAGTATTGCTGGGGTACTGTTCTTTAATGTGCTTATATGGTATTTTCTTTAATGCTTCTTGATCATAGTCAGATTTTTTTTCTATGGTATCACTGATGGTTAATGTACGGAGGGGAGAGTTTTGAGTTGATTTTCAGGAATGATGTTTTCTATTTCTTATTTCTTTTTAAAATTTTTGGCTTCTTTAATAAAAATTGTTTTTTGAAATGTTTGATGAGCTGCGCTTCTGGTGTTTTTGCTTTAGATCAGTGGTTCCCAAACTTTTTCAAGTGGCGACCCCCTTTTATTAAAAGTAAGTGACCCGCGACCCCCATAGAATTAAAAGGTCGAAATTAGTAAGGAAATTAATAAGCACAAAAAAAAATTTCTAGTATTCTTTCAATATGAATTATTCTTTAGAACTGTTTTAATACGATGAGTAAAATCGCATGCTATTAACTAGCCTCAACATTAGCGGTTGAGTTTTTGTTAAGGCCAACCTTGTCGTTCTCATCATTAAACGTATTTCTTTGTTTTTTACTTTCTCGTATATACGAAGTATAGAAAAAGTCTTGTAATCGTGCAAAATAAAAAAATAAAAAAAAAAACCTTGTCCGTATGTCTGTGTGTATGTCCGTGTGTGTGTCTGTGTGTGTGTGTGTGTGTCTGTAAACAAAATAACTTGAGTACCGTTACAGCTAGGTTGGTGAAATTTCATATATAAGTATTGTATCAAAATCGTAGATCCGTTACAACTTTTGAGCGATTTCCGATCACCGAAAGTGGTACTAATCCTCTACCTTCTGTCAAATTTTGTGTAATTTCCGTTGAACGGAAGTAGTAATTTACGCTATTTCCTATTTCTCAAAAAACTAATGTAAATAATAATATTCCGCACTATAATGCACATTTTGTTTTGGCGTTCGCTTCGTGCGCATTTCTTTTTTCTATGAGATTCTATTCTATTTCAAAAAGTTGAAGTATTAAAAATGGATTAAAAATCATAACTATATCGAGTTCCCATCCCCTGTTGTTTTATGTAAGAATATTCGAGAAAGTTTAGGGGAGATTACTCCCCGTTTATTTCAATTGGAGAAGTATGGGATTTGTAGAAACAACAGGAACTAAAACTCGAAAGGCAATCTATTTCACGTTTGGGTATGAATGGTGCATAACTACACCAAAATTGTGTGAGCTGGTTTTCATTTAAACGCTACATAACGCGGAATCAGTCGCATATTTAAGAATTTATCTTGTAATTCATCAGGTATGCTGTTAACTTCAAGGGAAGCAGAGAATCGACTGCGTATCAATGATTTTTTTTTTCTTTCTTCTCAAGGAAATAACAGTTCGTTTTCAAGAGATTCAAGATACCCAGGATCCTCTTCCAAAATTTATTTATCTCACATTCAGATTCATCTACTGCAGAGTGTCTCAAACATGGCAATATTTCCAAGATTTATTTTCTTGCAGCTGATAAAAATACCCGGCGATTATCACGAAAAGAGATAATATCCATTCATTTTCAATGAAGCTTCAGGTTAAGCTTATGTTGGTGTTAGAATATATTTGCTTGGTATGATACTCTCCCCAAACACACTTTGTTGATTAAGTATATCAAAAGAATCTGTTTCCCTTGCACTTCCAAGAAAATTTTTATTTTTATCTTTCAATTCAATTACCGGATTCACATTTCCCTTTGACAGCCAACGCACTATTCATGTGTTTTCACGGTTCTTTCAACACTTGTGTTTAGGGCTCCAGATTTAATATAATTTACTTCTGTTAGCAATGGAGTCGGAAGGGTCTTGCTGGGGAGGACATACCGGTGAATTATGCAGTGGATTCCGCTAAATCTTTTACTTATTTTTTTAGAAGCCCGATTTTGACCCAGATGGCGCACCAGCCGTACAAACACCACAAATGGTTTACCATTTTAATCATCCAGTTAAAAAAACGTTTATATATATATATATATATATATATATATATATATATATATATATATATATATATATATATATATATATATATATATATATATATTCTTGTATGATACTTTCAAGATTTCAAGATAAAACAGATAATGTTGAAGAATGTAGATCATGTCAATATCACATGTGTCGATTGTTAGTGAACTGGGTGGGTTGAAAAACAAAAATTTATGTGGCGAAAATTCCGATAGTAAGATGATGAATTTAGTTGATTATAATCATGTTTTAGAGATAGGTTTTATATTTCAGAACTTGTGTGGCTAGATAAGTAGACTAAGTTTTTCTAAGGATTGTAAGAATAATAACATATGGAAGCTGTGAATGTACACCAAGTGTGTAGAAATGCATGTAAATAAAACGACACGCATCTTGTCAAGTGATTTTACGATTGATCAAAAAGAGTAGGAGATAAGACCTCCTTGAGGGACCCTTTTTTTATTGTTACAGTATAGCGTCTTTTACCTTGCGGTTGATGTATTCTATAATCCAATTTAGCTTAAAGAGATGCCTGAAAAAACCTCTGTTCAGTTTTATGGCGATCCGATGAAATATGTAGTAATTCATATTGGACAAACATACTTTTATTTCTATAAATATAAATAGATATATACTTTAACAAATGTCCGCATACCCGCACCCGGAAATTTAGTCACAATTTTCTGTTTGTTACATTTGAACCCTTTGGGTTAATCAATATTAACAAAACTGAAAAAATGCAACAAATACATTTAACCAAGAAATTGAACAAGTAAAATGAAAGTTATCGTTTAATTGTTTTTAGATATAGAGTAGTAACAGGCTACCGACAGGTCCCAACTCGCGACGATGTACACATTTTTATTATAGCAACTCTTCTTTCTCTTCTATACTATTATCTGAATGAATATATTTCACAATTCACGGCTGTTGATTCACCAACTCGAAAAGCAAACAATGGTGAAAGCCTGATTTCATTTAAAAAGTATCCTTTAACATCGATAGGCCGCTGAATAGAATTATTAGACAGAAAAATCTGTTGCATTTTTACTGCACTGAAATCCCCAAAAATTAATTTCACATTAATTAATCTTCAACATTGAGGGCTTGATTGTGTGAGGTTTTTTAATTGGCTTTTTTTTTAAGGCGACTTCATATGATGCTTGCACTGTTGCTGTGTGAATCTGACGTTCTGACGTTTGCAAATAACTTCATGCCGACAAAAGAACTCCTTTTTGGTGTGTTCCAAATAACTCGTCTCAAAAATGACATTTTAGTTCTAATGTTTCATAGACTCGTTGATGAGAACAACTTTGCACAGTACGCATTGTTTCTTTTTTATTCCATTTCTAATGATGCAAGTAATTTAGTAATGTCGAATTTCAGATATTCTTCTAAATAATTGTTTTTTTATTGCAAAGGTTTAGTCTTATCGTGTTAAATGAAAAACTGCTCAAACAATTTTGGCTTAGTATGCACCGTTCATACACAAACGTGAAATCAATTGCCTTTTCAGTTTTAGCTCCTTTTGTGTCTACATATCTTTGTGAGAATAGATTTTCAACACCTCTCCAATTAAAAACAAAACAAAGAAATAAATTAAATGCTGAGGCTGGCGTTAAAAAAACAACAACCGCGAATGTAGAGGCATTCAATTTCACCTATCGCTTTAAAACAGATAAAAAATAATTAATATTGAAAGTACTAGAAAATCGTAGTGCTTACTTTCCTCGCTAATTTCAACTTTTTAATTCTATGGGTGTCGCGGGTCACTTACTTTTTATAAAAGGAGGGCGCCACTCGAAAAAGTTTGGGAACCCCGCTCTATGTTGTACAACTCACTAATTTATTAGAATTTAAGAAAAGACAATAATTGATACAGTATTTTTGATTAAAATCCATTTTATTTTAACGCATTTATAATGCATCTCTTGCAATAATAAATACTTTAAAAAAAAAGATTATGCCTACAAGTTACCTGAGGGTAAAACTAGACCACGGAGACTGATATCCTTTGTAACTGAACATCAGTTATAGTTATGAAATATGGATTGCCAATTACTCATTGTCCGGAAAAGCAGTTTACGCATAGATTAGCATGAATATCTCGCCAATTATTAAATTAAAGCCAACCTCTAATGAGTGCTATCCATCATGGCAGTAACGCTTTTGCTAAGTTATTGCAATTAAAAATTTGTTTCTACCTTGGAATATGTCTTTATTTTTGTTTTCCTTCTTGAGATAAAATTTAGTTTATACATTTAAAACGGAAATATTATTTCTCCACATCTCCAAATAATGTGAATGGATCTAATAAATATATATAGCATTGAATCAGTGGCGTAGGTCTACAAGACCTGTTTTAGGCCTTATTTAGTATAAAAGTTTACTATTTAATTCCACAATTTTTAATTGTGTACAATCACTTTAAAGTTAATCCTTCATTTCATGAATTAATTTTGTGAAAGATTTTTGAGAAAAAAAAATCTTAAAAGGTGGGCTGTGGTGTAGAGCATAGATAATAATGAAATTGAATTATTTAATCAAATAATGTTTATTTTGCAAAATAACAGTATGTATCAGATTTGATACAGTAACAATTTGTTAAAATTGAAAAAAATTATTTACTTATTGAAAATTTATTGAGTAAATAACACTTATTCATCCCGAATCAGGAGCATCAGAAATTCATTTACAAGATAGTGATTTACATTTTTTTCACGCTATTGCTATTACCAGTTATGTCATATTTCTTAGTGATCATGCATCTTTTTATTGTGTAAGTCAATAAGCAGCCTCACTTTGCTCAGCAGGACCTCTATCTAGTATTATTTGAAATTGTTATTGTTTTTAATGCAAAGTAGTTTTTAATTACTCAAACTTGTTGATATGAAAGAAATTAGAATATATCTATTTATGGAATATTAAAAACTCAGATTTTAACATTTATGTAGATTCAATGGGTGTTATTTCACCTTGTATAAAATTGATACAACATGAAATGATGGATTAACTTGTTTTCCTTAAACTTTAAAAGGTGTCAATAAAAATTATCATTTAGGCCTAAGTAGTTTACTTGCATTATTTGTAATAAAAAATTTTTTAAGGCTTAAGAAAATTAAATGACTACTGGAGCATATGTAGTAAAAACTGAATCTCATTTAAGGGCAGGTTAAACCCCCAAATTGAAATTTAGGGGTTAGGACTTTTTTGAGTGATAAGGAAGCTGTAACTAGCATAGTATATGAAAAAAAGCAAAAAAATCACTAAAAAGTTATGGTTTTGTGAAAATATTTTCTAAAAAGTGTCATTTTTAGGGTAAAATAGCTCAAAATTAGCTCTCATTGAAATCACAATAACTCAGCTTCTGTTTGTCAGAATAACACAAATCTTTAATATAGTGTAATATACGCAATTACAAAAAAGTTGAACTAAAACAATTAGAAAATAATAAAAAATGGATTTTAGCCAAATTTTTTAAATGTGAGACCTAAGTTTTTTCCAAAAAGTAGGGAGTAGACTTAGCTTTTTTTTAATAAAATGAGAAGTTTCAAAGATATAGAAATTCTTTTAGTTCACCTTTACAAGCAGTGTTTAGTAAACATGTGTGCAAAATTTCAGCTAAATATCTCAAGTAGTTTTTGAGTTATAGTGATTTAACTGGTACTATTTTGTTGAAAAGTAACCTTTTGAGAAAAACGCTAAATAGTGAAAAATATACTAAATTTGAAAAAAAACGAGAAAAATCGAAAACTATACCAAATAAGTCATTTTTAAAACCTCCCAGTTACATAAATTGCATCTGGGGCCTCTTACTCAGCAATAAGAACATCTATTTTAGTTAGTTTTTAATTTTTATGTTGCTAAATGTTGCTTAATATAGGTCAATTACGTCATTAGTCTCATTAATTAAAAAAATTATAAAAAATACTAGCAATACGAAATTTTGCAAAATGATTATAATAATTAAGAACGAAGAAGAAGAAGAAGAAGAATGTAGTTTCAGAAACAATAGATTTTCAAAAATCAACATTTCTGACTTAAATATGTATTTTGGGGGGGGGGGGGGGTTTAACCTGCCCTTAACGCAGAGATCAGTCAGACTTAAGAAGATGTAAGAATTACATATTTTAAATTTTGCTTACTTATTGTCTCAAATTATTTTATATTTTACTTTCTGATGCTCATGTGGTTAAATCATGGGCTAAGAGGTTTTTAAGTAGACAGTTGCAAAAACTATGTTCTTGAGAACTGAGATATGGGTTTATTTAATTGCTATACTGAGGCTTAGTTTTAGCTATGCTTGATATAGAAATAGAAAATTAATTTTGGCCTGTGTAATATTTATTTTCAGGTAGCTGTACCAGGATGCTGTGTGGCGAGCATTAACGACTGGTTCTGGTTTTACATAAGTGATGTTGGACAGCACAGTTTAGTAAAGTATGTTTTTTGAGGTAGGTATTTCTTTAAGATTTAATTTGAGGGTAGATGTGCATCCATTTTTTAACTGTTCTAAATTGTGTTATTAGTGTTTATGCCAAACAAGCCAGACATTTTGCTGAGCAATTTTATGAGCATGATTTTTCTATTTTACTATCTGCACATCTGTATTTTTCGCTCAGAATTTCCTTAATAAAAAAGAATACACGAACTACTTCATCTACTCTCTATGGAATGGTCATACAATGGTTTATTGCATGATTATTGAAATAAACCTACACGACAAATCCCGTTTGTTGTTCTTTCTCCATAACACCAGACTATTAAATCCCCAACTAATATGACATCAGATTAGTTTGAAGAATAGTGATATAACTTTTGGGCTTTAAAGAAACACATAAATATGACATCACATTTCTTGAAAAGGCATATGATAATTTTTGCCAAACCTTATTACAATTATCAAACACCCAAAAAAGAAAAACTTTCTAGAAACGAATTAAATTTTTTTTCTTTCTCAAGGCTTGCTTTGTTTGGTTCTGTAATTACGCAGTTGTCTACATGGTCACTACTTGGATGAACTTTTTCGAATGAAGACCCCCCTCCCCTTATAAAGTTACCCGCGACTCCAATAGAATTAAAGTCACAATTAGTACGGAAATTAATCAGCACAAAAATAAGATTTTCTAGTACTTTCAATATTAATTATTCTTGATATGTTTTAATAAGATGAGTGTTATTAACTAGCCTCAAACAATTTGCGGTTGAGTTTTTTTAACACGAACCTCAAGTCATTCTCAACCAAATTTATTTATTTTTATTTTTTAATTTTTTTTTTTTTTTTTATGAGGTGTTGAAAATATATTCTTGCAAAGATGTTGAGATAAAACTAGAAAGGGAATCAATTTCACGTTTTGGTATGAAGGGGAAATACTACACCAAAAAAAATATTTGATTCTTCAAAATGTCTGTTTTCCCTTGCACTTCCAAAAAAAAAAAAAAAAAAAAAAAAAAAAATCAATAAAAAAAAACACGATACACATTATTTTCTTTTGACAGCCAGCAATGCTGTAGTGTGAAAATCAGAACCTTCTGATCTTTATTTTCTTGTCTTTGTACAGTTCTTTTAAAGGGGTAGGCTCCGAATAAAAACCGGAAAAAAACTTTAATTACTAAGCATTTTTTTTTTAAATTTTTTATGTATGTATACGTTAGGGAAAATTTTTGCATGTACCAATTATCTCATAACAGGCAAATTGGGTTTAAGGATACTTTAACAAACATCTGTCTCCACGCAAGGAAAAAAACCATGCTGTAACAGACAAGTTAATAAAAAGTCTAGTGACAATTAAAGCGCAATTTCCTTAATTAATTTTTTGTGACCGAACGAATCACCCGTAGATGTTTGCACCCCTTTTCGTTTCTCTCCACACGAGCAGAGCTAGTCCCCGCCCCCTCGCGAGATCTGCGCGAGTCTGGCCAATGGCAGCGTGTACCGCAGAACGCGTCCAGCTACGCATCAAAGGGGAAACAAAGGGGAAACAAGTAGACGTTACCTCTCATTAGCGACTGCCCCAGCCGGTGTGCTTTTTGGAACTTCACCGCTTCGCTTCTTCTAGTGGTGAGACGCGAAGGGATGAGGGTGGTATATTCTTAGTAATCTTAGCCAATACAAATTAGAAGAAATTGATTTTTTGTGACCGAATGAAAGGATATTTTTGAAAACTTTCTTCGGCAATATTGTTCTAATTTATGGCAGAAATCGATGGATAAATGTTTCAAGTCGCTAAGTGGTCTGGTTGCCGAGATATGGGCCAAAAACTGCATTTTTCCGAGGTTTTTTTGCTTTTCCGGGAAATCCAGGAAGGAATTCCGGGAATGTTTTGGCCAATGTTCATCCTCGGAACTTGCTTAACATATTTGCTTTTGGAACTAGTCCTCGATATTGCTTCGTTGAGGAGGAGATACGACTTAAAGCTGCCGACACGCTGCGGACACACATCAATCCATCCATCCATCCATCCATCCATCCATCCATCCATCCATCCATCCAGAAATGATGCATAATTGAACGCAATTGCCAGTATGGAAATAGTGCTAAAAAAGGAGTCCCTCAAGGAGGTCTTGTCTCTTTTTTCCTTTATATGAATGGCTTAAGGGAAAATGATGACTTTTTGGTAATCAGCACAGAAGAATATATTGGTACCTAAAATTTCGGCTAGACCTCAGTGCTAGAAAAAAAACCCACCCCAAATAGCTTTTGATAATCGACTTACCTGGAGAAAAAAATCACCCTTAGTAAAGGAAAACGGAAAACAGACTGGGAAGCAAGTCATCACATCCTGAAAAAAACTACACCAGCTATGTGAATATGGTGCTTCGGCGGGGCTCAGCAGCTAAAACAAATTGCAAAATTGGCAGTTCAGAACATTGTGAATAATGTCAGGAGCTATGGAGTCAAGAGATATGGAGTTCAATCGTCGCCAGAGATTTGATGGAAAAGTTTTCACCATTGTTTGCTTTACCATTAAATGAATCAACAGAGGTTAATTTTTGTTTGCAGTTGCTTGAATTTGTGAAATATATTCATTCAGATGTTAGAAAGAAGAGTTGCTATTTTGTAAAGATATCATGGAGAAAATAAAATCGTTTTTGAAACTGTATGATTAAAATGGAAAACCGTTGGTGGTGTTTGTACGGAAGGTGCGCCATCTATGTTTGGGACAAAATTTTTGAAAATAAGTATAAGGTTTCTCCCTAAGAAGCGGAATCCACTGCATTATTCACTGGCAAAACTCTTCCATTGCTAATAGAAATTATATTAAATCTGGAGTCTGTTTAAAGATCCGTGCTAAGACATGAAAAGTGCGCTGGTTGTCAATAGGAAATGTGAATCCGGTTATTGAATTGAAAGATAAAATCAAAATGTTCTTGGAAATGCAAGGGAAACAGGATCTTTTGATATACTAACGACAGTTTGTCGTACCAAGCAGATATATTCTAACAGCAAAATTAGCTAACCTGAAGCTTCAGTAAACGAAAATCTCTTTTCGTAATAATCGCAGGGTTTTTTTTTTATCAAAGCTTGGAAATATTGCGATGTTTGAGACACTCTGCAGTTTCGTAATTGAATCTGGGCCTTTTGAATATCTTGAAAACGAACTGAGAAGAAAAGAAAAAAAAACTGCATTGATACTCAGTTGATTCTCTGCTTATCTTCCTTCTACACCAGTGGTTTCACAACCTTTTTCGAGTGGCGACCCCCTTTTATAAAAATTAAGTGACCCGCGACCCCCATAGAATTAAAAAAGCCGAAATTAGTATGGAAATCAATAAGCACTAAAATAAGATTTTCTAGTAGACTTTCAATATGAACTACTCTTGATAACTGTTTTAATACCATGAGTAAAATTGCATATTATTCACTAAACATTCGCGGTTAATTTTTTTTAAGTCTTTTTTTTTTGTTAACGCCAACCTATGTCATTATCATTATAGTAATTTTGTTTTTAATCGAAATATAGTGTTCAAAATAAAATTATATTCTCGAATATTCAATCAATTTTACGTTTAGATATAAATGGTTAATACTACACCAAAATTGTAATTGTGTCTCAAGTTTTTCATTTTACGCGGAATCATTCTACAGATCAAAGAATTCATCTTGTAATTCATCGGGAATGCTGGCAACATCAAGGGAAGAAGAGAATGGATAATGCGTCAATGCAGATTCTTTATTTTCAGCTCAGAAAAATAGCGCTGCATTTCGATTTCAATAGATTCAAGATGCCCAGAAATTTTTCTTTCAAAATTTTATTTATCTTACAATTAGATTCATCTACCACACTGCAGAGTTTCTCAAATTTACAATATTTCCAAGATTTATTTTCTTCGCCGATATTGCAGCTTTGATAAAAATGCCCCGAGATTATCATGGAAAGTGATAATATTCGTTCATTTTCCCTGAAACTTCAGGTTATGCTAATGTTGATGTTCGAACACATCTGCTAGGTATGATGCTCTCTTCAACCACTCTATGTCGTTTTAAGTATACCAAAAGGTCTTGTTTCCTTTGCATTTCCAAGAACAATTTGATTTCAGATTTCAATTCAAAAACACGATTCACAACAACTCGTTTGACAGCCAGCGCACTGTAGTGTAAAAGAGCAGAACCTCGTGATCTTTATTCAGGTCTTTGCTCAGTTCTTTGAAGGCTCCAGATTTTATATAATTTACGATTTATACTAGCAATGGAGTCATGATGGCGATTGGTGAGGGCAGTGGTTAGGGAGCTAAATCTTTTCTGCTTTCTGAAAGCCCGATTTTGACCTAAACATAGATGGTGGACCATCCGTACAACCACTCACAGCCTTTTTAACCTATTTTAATCATCCAATTTAAAATAAAACGTATTTATTTTTTCCATGCTATCTTCACAAAAGAGCAACTCTTCTTTGCTATCATCTGAATAAATATAGACAAAGACCAGCAACTGCGAACACGAACTCGCGTCTTTTGATTTATCAACTTGAAAAGCAAACAATGGTGAAAGCTTAATTTCAATAAAAATGTGTTATTTAACATCTACGGACAAGTAAGAATTAACTTCACCATCTTCAACATGCAGCGTTTGATGAGATTTTCTCCTATTGTGTTTTTTTTTGCTTGGCATTTTCTGTCGCGACTTAATATGATGTTTGCACTAATGCTGTGTTTCCTTGGTGAAAACTTCCTGTTCGATCAAGTCTCTGACGTTTGCAACAAGCTTCATACCGACGAAAGAACTCTATATCTTTTTTGGTGCGTTTCAAATGACATGTCAAATGACGTTTTAGTTTTGAAGATTTCATAAACTCGTGACTGAGAACAACTTTGTACAGTACGCTTTGCTTCTTCTCTATTCTGTTTCCAGTGATGTTAGTAAAGCCGAATTTCAAAAAATTCTTCTAAATATTTATGTTTTGTTTCAAATTACTAAGGTTTAGTATACCAGTTGGCGACCCCCCAGAAAGCCCTTCGCGAACCCCAGGTTGGGAACCCGTGTTCTACACTCATACATCTCCAATTGAAAATAAAATAAATTTATTTAATATTGAGGATGACATAAGGTTGGCCTTAACAAAAACGCAACCGCTAATGTTGAGGCTAGTTAGTAGCATGCAATTTTAGTCATCGTATATAAAAGTTATAAAGTTGTTCTCAGCCACGAATCTATGAAATCTTCATTTGAGACGAGTCATTCAGAATACACCAAAAAATATATGGAGTTCTTTCGTCGGTAAGAAGCTAGTTGCAAACGCCAGAGACTTGATCGAACAGGAATTTTTCACTGGCATTATTGCAAGCATCAAATGAAGTCGCGATATTGTAAATTTGAGAAACTCTGCGGTGTGGTAGATGAATCTGATTGTGAGATTAAAATTAAAATTTTGAAAGAAGGCTTAATATCCAGCAACATTAAACAATTAAGTAGGGCCTATTGTTAGTAATGGTAAATTCTATACTAATTAATGTGATTTCTCCTGGCCACCTTGTTCTGAATACCTTCAACTGTGTCAATGTTGCTACCAACTCCAATAATTAAAGCTGAAGCCAAGTTTTACTTCATAAAGTTTTTTATTATTAGAAGAAATCATGTAGGATCTATAAAAGATTACCTTGCATTTAAAAAAAATATATATTTGATAGGTTTAGAATGAGAAATTATTTATTAATTAGTGTTTGTTTTTTTCAAATAATATAGTAAAAAGGCCTGTTATAATTATTTTTTTAAAAAATCTTACTTTAATTAATAAATTATAAATAGTTTAACTATCCCTGAACAATGGTATAAATCGTTTAGAAATTAAGAGTTAATAATTACGTGTAACGCTTATATATATATATATATATATATATATATATATATATATATATATATATATATATATATATATATATATATATATATATATATATATATATATATATATATATATATATATATATATATATATATATATATATATATATATATATATATATATATATATATATATATATATATATATATATATATATATATATATATATATATATATATATATATATATATATATATATATATATATATATATATATATATATATATATATATATATATATATATATATATATATATATATATATATATATATATATATATATATATATATATATATATATATATATAAATATATATAATAAATATAACTATTTTCAGGAGTAGGCCTATTTGCCATCACGTTGCAGCGTTGAATTTGTTTTAAAGCTCGACGTGGAATAAGTATATTGATCTAGACATTTAAAAAAAGGCTTTGACAGTAGTAAATTTCGATTCAGCATATTTTCATATAATCAATAGTAATCTTTTTTCTGTCAATTTTAGAGATAAAGATAGATAAAAAATTTGTTTTCAAACAGAAACTTGAAACTTCACTCCTAATTGCTCCTAAGTTGAATCGATATTGAAGATGCTGTTGTATCCTGAAAGGATGACATTGTTTCAAGTGCATTAATTAGCTTTTGAATAAATACAAACGTTTGACGCTCATGACGTTTAATCCATCTTGTTGCACACAATCGTTTATAAGTCAAGGTGCAGGCTTTAGGTATTTATTTCTCTATTGAATTTTGCAACCATTGTCGGTTTGGTTTCGTGCGCTATTGTGCGCTATTGTGCGCTATCATGACGCTTGTGAAAAAAAAACGGCTAAAATATGATAGATGCTCTACACAATAATTATCTAAAGGTCTGAAAATGTTTATACAATGGGGTTTAAATAGCTAAATTATATATCAGAATTTAGTAGAAATTATTTGTGGCCAATTGTTTTATCAAAAGAGAGGCAGCCCTAGTGTCAAAAATCAAAAATCAAATCACAGATGTATCTAAAGCACGGGTTCCCAACCTGGGGGTCGCGAAGGTCTTTCTGGGGGGGTCGCCAACTGGTATACTAAACCTTAGTAATTTGAAACAAAACATAAATATTTAGAAGAATTTTTGAAATTCGGCTTCATTAACATCACTGGAAATGTACTAGAGAAGAAACAAAGCGCACTGTAAAAAGTTGTTCACAGTCACGAATCTATGAAATCTTCAAAACTAAAACGTCATTTGAGATGAGTCATTCGGAACACACCAACAAATATATGGAGTTCTTTCGTCGGTAAGAAGTTAGTTGCAAACGCCAGAGACTTGATCGAATAGAAAGTTTTCACCAGGATAGAAAAGGCCAAGCAAAAAAAAAAAAAAAAAAACAATAGGAGAAAATCTCATCAAACGCTGCATTTACGTAAATGTTAAATAACACATCAACAGACGTGAGTTCGTGTTTGCAGTTGCTGGTCTGTGTCTATATTCACGCGGATGATAGCAAAGAAGAGTTGCTCTTTTGTGAAGATAGCATGGAGAAAATAAATGTTTTTTTTTTTAAACGGGATGATTAAAATGGGTTAGAACGGCTGTGGGGGTTTGTAAGGATGGTGCGCCATCTATGTTTAGCTCAAAATCGGGCTTTCAGAAAACAGAAAAGATTTAGCTCCCTAACCACTGCTCTAACCAATCGACATCAAGTCCATTGCTAGTATAAGTCGTAAATTATATAAAATCTGGAACCTTCAAAGAACTGAGCAAAAAACATTAATATAGATCACGAGGTTCTGCTCTTCTACACTACAGTACGCTGGCTGTCAAACGAAATGTTGTAGATTGTGTTTTTAAATTGAAATCTGAAATCAAATTGTTCTTGGAATTAAAAGGGAACAAGACTTTTTGGTATACTTAAAACGACATAGAGTGGTTGGAGAATCATACCTAGCAGATGTGTTCTAACATCAAGATAAGCTTAACCTGAAGATTCAGGGAAAATGAACGAATATTATAACTTTCCATGAGCTGCAAAATCGGTAAAGAAAATAAATCTTGGAAATATTGTAAATTTGAGAAAATCTGAGGTGTGGTTGATAGATCTGATTGTGAGATAATTAAAATTTTGAAAGAAGCGATTTCTGGGCATCTTGAATCTCTTGAAAACAAACTGCATCGCAATTTCTTTGAGCTGAGAAAAGAAGAATCTGCATTTACGCATTACCCATTCTCTTCTTCCCTTGATATTGCCAGCATTTCCGATGAATTACAAGATGAATTCTTTGATTTGCAGAATAATTCCGAGTATGATGAAAAACTGCAGACACAATTTTTGTTTAGTATTCACCATTCATACCCAAACGTAAAATTGATTGACTTTTCGAGAATATATTTTCAACAATATACTTCGATTAAAAAAAAATTAAGATTATAATGACAGGCTGGCGTTAACAAAAATTTTTTATTTTTTTATTAAAAACTTAACCACGAAGGTTTAGTGAATAGTATGCAATTTTACTCATGCTATTAAAACAGTTATCGAGAGTAGTTCATATTTTAGTGCTTATTAATTTCCATACTACTTTCGGCTTTTTAATTCTATGGGGGTCGGGGGGGGGTCGCTTACTGTTTATAAAAGGGGGTCACCACTCGAAAAAGTTTTGGGCATTAGTATTCTAATTTAGTTAGGCCCTTTATATAGATCTTGATAGGCCTGTCAGTATTTAAATTCAATACTCCATAGTTAAGGCCATGATACGACTGCTTGTACTTTTATTGATCTGATCTTTTTGCGTGTTTGTGGATTTGTGCAAAAAAATATTTCTGATCCATCCACATTCTAAAAAAATTTTATATTATTAAAAAATTCTTTTATGAAATATAAACTGCCTTTTAGTGTTTTTTTTTTTTTTTCGTGAACATTTTCTAGAATCTAGTCTAGATTTAGATTATCTTTACTAATTTTAGTATATCTTTGTGTTCACAAATATTTTGTATGATAGATTACAAAGTTCAGCCAACATTTGAACTATTGAATTGGACTACTTGGACAGCCGATACTACACTATTCTCAACGGCACTGTCGTTTTGATATAGTCTGTATAGAGTAAGGCTTTAAATTTTTTGTTGATTCTGTCGTTGAAACTAATTAGTTATAAACTGTACTAGCTTATGCTTTTATGTTAAATGTAACAGAGAAATAACCTCTTGTGTCATTTAGTATGTTGCAGTCTTATTACTGCACATCTTCCTTTTTTGGGTAAACCTGTGAAAGAGAAATTACAAATTGGATACACACAGTGAATCTCATATCTAATCCTCAACTAGTTATCACCCCAATCCTAACACTGACTACATTAACGCTCAACAGACGATTGATTGTTTATGTCCCATTACTGTCATGCGAATTTGAGCTCATAAAAATGGTGGTAAAAGGTTTTTTTTCAAGCATAAAAGTATTTTATAACAAAATAAATGATGAATTAATCATAATCTGCAAAAATATTATTAATTTTAAACTTATTATATATTTTCGAGTACGAAAATTAATGCTATCGCGCGATCGGCGAGACGCCGCCATCTTGCCGACTTTGCATTCATCTTCGGTCAGACCGCATGGAAAATGGAATTAGATTTTAATTATCTGCATGAAAGTAACTCGGTTTTTATCGTTTTTTTCCTACTAATTTTTTGGCGATTTTTATAAATTTTTCTTTTTAATGCTCTTAATTAGATATAAATGTGTAGTTAAAAGAACACTTCAATAATTTTACTATGTAACTAGCCTAGTTTCAGTTCAGATTATATGACAATTATTAAATAATAGTAGTATTGGTAGCAGTACTGTCTACCGTCTTGAATGTAAACACAAATCAGCTGATCATACATGACTAATAAAAACTCAGTTTTCTTTTGTTACAAACAGAACTAACTTGTACTAACTTATTATAAATCACCTAACATTTATGATGAAAGTATTATATTTGAAAATATTAAATAGAATCCATATTTTAAATATTTACCATTTTTTTCTTTTCAACAGAACTGAGAATTTATAAAGGAAAAAAGGAGTGAATGGGTATCCCTTATCAACTGGGACTGTTACTTCCTGAGAAAGAACCAAGAATTCAGCTGGCTGAGATGAGGACAGGAGATAGTACAATGAAGTATATGTTTACTCAAACCTATCGTGTTTGTAAACTCTACAGTGGATATTGTGATATACATTCATTACCAATGTCTATGTAAAGCGACACAGATCACCTATCTGTCTGGGGATGATTTAATTCGACACCTGATTAAATCTTACATGTTTTATGGACTTACGATACGTGCTGGGGATTATCAACACTCATTTTGACAGATTCTGAAGGAAGAATTTACTCTATGCTCTACAATGGACTGCGGCTCAAGCTTTCATATCACGATATTGAACTATCAAGATACTTAACATATAAAGGACATACTATACAAAAAATGCATCCTATTTACATCAAAATTAAGTGCAGTAAATTGTTGTAGCTTTATACAATATTTCCATAGATAAGACAATGGTGAATGGTTAGGAAGAATATTTCAGGTCAGTGGGCCGGATGGATTAGTTTATGTGGTGGATGAAAGTGATCAGTTAATTAAACTGTTATGTCCTTCGGTAAACAATTAAGTACTAGAACTATTTTTTTTCACCTTTGAGAAATAACTAAAGTTAATTTCTATATTCAATTTCAAGATTATTGAGAAAAGAATCCAGATATCTTAGAAATAAAAATTCCAACAAGGTATTGCCAATTACACTCTTCATGAGTTGGTTTGAGTTAGGTAATATTTCACTTATCCATCCTGTTTCTTTGGATTATAATCCACCATTATTTTCCAACCATTCTATAAACCATGCATATATATCAGATTAGCATAGTTTTTAAATTTTTATTGTATTGATTAAAAAAAATTAAAAGAATAAAAGTTAAGTGTCGATAAGTGTATATATTTACATATGTTCACATTATTTATCAATTGAAGATCATAAAAAGCATCTATTTTAATTTAATTAGAAGTACTGCAGATATTTCAATTTGATCTTTTCATTATATTTACTTGTTTACCTATGTTTGCCACGCAGTGTAAAAAGTGTTTGCCGAAGGACCAATTAGTGTAAAAATGATCATAATGTCATTTAATTTGTGAAAAAACCATTTCTAGACTCATAACTTCTTGCCATATTTGTACATATATGGTTGTTGTACAATAAAATATACAAATTAACTATAGCTCTTATCAATTTAATTTTTTCTTCTAAGGGACTGTTGATTTTTTTTTTTTTTTTTTTTATAAACTAAACCAGCAGATTTTAGGCTACAAAACTAAGACCAACAGTTAACACCTAAATCCCTTCTCTGATATTAAAGGCAAATCAAATACCTACACAATGATAAATGTGTGTGCTTATGTTCTAACTTTACTTATGGTCAAAAGAAGCAAGCATACGGCCGGCTACTGAAAATATCACTAAAAACCCTTAGTCTGTTAAGAGTTAATTTACATTAGGTCGTCATTAGGATGTATCATCCTAAGTAATGCCTGATAAAATAAGCTAGATCTTGTTTTAATTTAGGCCAAATTAATTATGATTTAACCCATATTCTGCTAGCGTCCCACTTGTGGGACGCTTGTAAAAACAAAAAGGCTAAAATTCATTAAAAACTAGTAAAAACACAAATAATGTTTAATTGTATTTGAAAATGGGTAGACTATTGAAAATGCATATCTTCTAAAATATTAACATTTTAAGTGCAAAATACATTTGAAACTTGTAGCAGTACCATATTTCTATCTGATAAAAATTTAAGTAACAATTTTTTTGAACTACTTCGTTATAGCACGTGTACAATAAGCGTCCCATATGTGGGACGCTAGCAACGAAAGGCCCCATGTAGATTGTATCACAAACGTCACATTATTGGACACTAGCGAGAAACACAGATGCAAATGTTTATGTTAAATGGTTATTGATGGTGAAACTATTGTTAACTGTTGACTTTGGGGTGTTAAGTAGTATTTATAGATATTTAATTATGACCTTGACCTATATTTACTTATATATTATTGTATAAAAAATTGAAAATATTGAAAAACTTTTTTTTTAAGTTTTCAGAATTACACTAACTGAAGTATTTAATACCACTGAATACAAACTAATTTAGTATTGCTGTAAATTTACTAGCGCGTGATATTCAAATTATAACAAACCAGAATAATAACAATGGTCAAGATTTTGGTGAAACGATTCAGTCATGGGGGTTAGTTAACACTCTTCGTATAAGAGAGCTCAAGCTACATATAGTAGATTTGTAAATTAGCTGTGTACTGTTGTCATGCCCCTATAATATTCCCCTCCAAAGGTTCCACATACCAGTTTTACTTTGTTAACTTTTACGAGGCTTTGTAAGGGGATTGCTGGTGCTAGATTGGGAGCTGTTCGGATAGTGAGGTTCATACTTGGATGAGAGCCACCAACACTGGCCCCTCAGAATCGGATCCGGGTCCAATAAATAAGATGCCCTAATGTACGCCTGTGATTGGGGAGGGGGGGGGGGAGGGGATAGCCAGGGTAACAAAAGAGAAGTTGGCTGGATGACATATGGGACGACCGGATCCTCTTTTGCAAAGGCGCAGCCTCTGCCCTCAGAACAAAATGGAATTTATATAGAAAACCTACTTTTATCAGTCGGAGCAATTATCATTGAGTTAGTCGGCTGATCCACACAGGAAGTGCTGGTATATCTATTTTTTTGTCAATGATCAGATCACTGAGTAACTAATAGATATACCCGCATTTCCTGTGTGGATCAGCCGACTAACTCAATGATAATTGCTCCGTCTCTAAGCAGTTTGAATCTATAAATAGAATAACAAAAGGAAGGAAACGAAATTTTAAACTGATTTCCGCCATTACAAAAATAACATGAAACCTACAGTTCACGACACATCGCATAGGAATTTAAAATAAATATTAGGCCTATAGGTTTAATACATATTGCATAGAATATAGAAATTTAGATCTAGTGTTCTGGTTAGTAGTTATTTCATGTTTATTAGAATATAGTCTAGAATCTAATCATACGGCTGCATAAAAAGAAAGTTTGAAGGAAATAGAATAGGAATCTAGAGAAGCGGAGGTAAGAAGGTTAAATTAGTAATTTACATGATTTTTACTGTAGTTTCACTGTTTGTTAGGCCCAATTATTAAATCTCTAGATCAGAGGTCCAGCTTGATCATGTGTGGTATCTATTGTGGTGCATTGGAATGAAAAGCCCACATACTTAAATATAGAATCTAGTAGGCCTATACTATAACTGTACTGCCCTATACTTTAAATTTGTTGCCACAAGAAAAAAGCCTATTTACTATTAGGCCTATTAGTTATAATTTAATTAAATTGAAATATTTGATTATTTTATAGTTTATAGTGAATGCATGCTAATGAGCATTATTCAAGCTGCTGTTATATTTAGGCTCATAGGCCTATATACTCTATAGCTTAGGCTATATACTATAGACTATATTATATTATATACCAATATTGTGCATAAAACTTAAAGCATGTAAGCATACACAATAATAATTATCATTAGACCTATAGTAACTTAGACTCGTACTATTTAGTACTACTTTAATAGTACCTTTAAACTATTAGGCATAATGAAATAATGATTAATGATTTCAGTGTTTTCCGCACTCGAGAGGAAAGAGGTTGCAGGGAACTTTCTGGTGATGACAATAGCAGCAGATAGTATGCGGCTCAGTTAATACTAAAAACAATTGATTTTACTAATTAGTGGTAAGCTCTTTTTTAAAATAATATATTATAACATGGTATCGCAAAGGTTCAGGTTGTCCAATAAATGGTAATTAGAGTCAGGTTTAGGACTTTAGTTTAATGCTTGGTTAGTAATATGTATCAAGTTGGGAAAGACATAGACATGGAAATACATAGAATTTAATGTGTTCATTCGCAAACGTTACTATTTAAATTTTTTTAGGGCTGCTATTTATTGCTGAATAATAAAATCACTATACTTATCCACTATATTATGTTTAAATAAAGTGAGTTTAGATCAGTCGAGTAAATAAATTTAATAGCAACAAGACATAGCTAAAATTTACAATGAATTTATATATATATATATATATATATATATATATATATATATATATATATATATATATATATATATATATATATATATATATATATATAATTTGATTGCTATTTTATAAAAGTATGTAAATCACAGACCAAACATTACTTTGTATTGTGTCTACAACTTAACGAAAAATGCTACTACTTTGATGGATTGCACTAAATAGGGGTTAGCTTTAATTTAATAATTTGTGAGATATTCTTGCTAATCTATGTGTATATTGCTTTTCAGGACTATGAGTGTGTGTTTGGCCATCCAGATTTCATAACTACAACTGATGTTCAATTACAAGGGATATTAATCAGTCTCCGTGGACTATACACTGTGCCTAGTTTCATCCTCAGGTAACTGTACTATAGGCATAACCCATTTTTTAAAGTAATTATTATAGCAAGAGATAGCATTGTATGTTATAATAAATATAATGGATTTTAATCCAAAATATTTTATTAATTATTGTCTTTTTTAAATTCTAATAAATCAGTGAGTGTACAACATAGAGGGTATTATATTTGAATGATAATTGAAACACATATTGTTATAGAGCTCAAAACTATGTACTTATCTAATATAATTAATATACTGAAACAGTTTTATTGAAGCATATTTCATATTTTACCACACAGAGACTGATGTGTAAGCCTAAAGTAAAGACATCAAATCAAAGTATCAGCCATCAAGAGGGTAAATATTGATAGTCTACTTCATTAATCTTCAATATGAATGAACACAATTTTAAATCTATAATATTTGCTGATAATGTTTGTTTCTTGTTATTCATCATGTTCAGTGCTTTATCTTTTCAAAGTAATTAGTTATAGTAAAGAAATATTAGAGATAGTAATATAAATTTGTAATTTATTTTTCTTGCAAGTTCCACAAAAGAAAGTATCAAAATATTTTGCCTTTATTTCATTTACAGAAAAACATTCAAAATCATATTGTGATACACAAGTCAAGCAAGTCTGACCAGCATTTTGATACAGGCCAAGAAAAAGCTGGATACTTGATTGGAAGGGTCGCACAAAAAACATGGGTTATCACTAGGAAAACAAGCTCGCAATACAGTTCACTGTTAGGACAGCAAGCCAAATACTTCTAAACTTATTTGAATCATTTTTGCTGTTTATTATAATTCATCCAATTGTCTTATTAAATATATAATTTTATATATATACACAATTCCTAATATAGAATTTCTAAAAATGTTTTATTATAATATTTAAAAATGAAACAAACATGTTCCCAGAACACAGCCACATAATGTCAACATGTTCCCAGAACACAGCCACATAATGTCAACATGTTCATAGAACACACAAAATGGCAACATGTTCCCAGAACACAGCCACAAAATGTCAACATGTTCCCAGAACACACAAAATGTCATTATGTGCCCAGAACACACAAAATGGCAACATGTTCCCAGAACACCCAAAATGGCAACTTGTGCCGAGAGCACAACAAATGACAACATGTGCCGAGAACAATGCCCCTTACAGATGACATGTTCCCAGAACACAGCCCGTAGTTGGTCTGCCATAAAAAGTTAACAATACTTTACTTTTTCCTTAACAATTTTACAAGCAGGTAATAAAGCCATAAATCTTTACTGTGGATATAGCCAATAAATAGGTTAACCTTCACTATATGCAATTTGTAGTTTTCAATGCCTGTCCCATGCATATTATTTAGCCTATTGTTTTTGGTCTTGCTTCATTTACTCAATAAATTATATAGGCATGAGAATTTTCATTTTAATCTGCAAAAGCTACATTCTGTACATTATTATTTTCAAACTACATCATATATTTTTCTCTTCTCTGATAAAAAATATTCCTCATATTGTTTTTGTCAAGTATTTTATTTTTATCTATGCAATGCTATATTCTTATTTTATAATAATTACTTTTATACAATTTCTTTTGAAAACTGTTCTTTATTGATTTGTATCATTTTCTTTATTTCTGAAAAATAAAACTTTGTTTGGGAATCCTTTTTTTGTTTCTGTACAAATTAATAAACATAAATACCTACCAGGCTTAATATCCAGCAACATTAAACAATTAAGTAGGGCCTATTGTTAGTAATGGTAAATTATATACTAATTAATGTGATTTCTCCTGGCCACCTTGTTCTGAATACCTTCAACTGTGTCAATGTTGCTACCAACTCCAATAATTAAAACTGAAGCCATTTACTATGAAGTAAAACTTGGGTGTAATCCAAATCCACCCAGTTGCCGGGGGCAAGGTACCAAACATGATGTCCAGTAGAGGGTTAAGAAAGTATCATTATTAAATCACTATTAAACCCTTCCTCGCCTACACCATTGCTTGTATGCATATGGACGTTATCGGAATTTACTGTATTGCTTATAAGTCGAAAATGCGAAAAAGACACGTTTAACATTACTAGTTTGAAGAATAACATTCATGTTAGCCGAAACAGGTGTATTCTAAAGTTGTTTAAATTCATTTTATTGTTCATTACGATTTTGATGTCGTAAAATATAGACCTATTAAAAAAAAGCATAACTAAAAAGTGTTTAAACGCATTTTCTTCTTAGAAAAGCCGCACATGCATGATATCATTAACATTACGGCAAATCAAACCCTTGAAGAAGCCCCATCAACCATTCAATTATTACGATGGGCAACAAATAAAACGCCCGCATCAAGGTACAGTCCTTATGCTATCGACATTAGCTCAACCCCGGCAACTAACGTGTCCCAAAACCAAGAATTGAAATCTTGACCCATTATTCTGATTAATTAGTGGTTAAACATCTTTAGGCATCTGAAAACGTTAGTTTTTAATCTAGTGTACTCAAAAAGGAACAACATAAAGCTTTATGCCGCCTTAAAAACCCAATCCCATGTTACGCAAGGCGTCGATAGAGAAAGAATAAGGCTTTGAGTCAGAACAGGCAAGGGCTTAGATAACTGCCAAAATACCTAATCTATAGACCTCACAAGTCTAGACGATATATTTGTGCCTCTGTTTTTAGACTTTCAGAACAAATGCATGTGATGTGGTCAGTAGGCACATAAAAGAGAAAAGTAGTTTTAATCTAGAAACTTCAAACATTTCTGAAGTCCCGAATTTGGACTTGTAGGCCGTGGTGTCGATGCCAAAGTTTAGCGTCGTCCGCAAAGATAAGCTATCGTTATATCATCTCTATGCCCATATTGTGACAGATATTTACAAATGTGTCTAATATAGGACAGAATACATAGCTACTCAACAGAGATAAGCGCAATCACTTGTCCACGACTTAAGAAACCACTGTACTGCAAAACCCACCTAAATGGAAAATGTCTTAGATGTGTGTTTTAATACAAATGTGTACCTCATCGCGAGTTAGGACCTGTAGGTAGTCTGTTACTACTCTGTATTTGTTGCATCTTGTTCAATTTTGTTAATATTGATTAACCTAAAGGGTTCAAATGTAACAAAGAAAATAGTGACTAAGTTTCCGGGTGCGGGTATGCGGACACTAGTTAAAGTAGGCCCTATATATCTATTTATATTTATAGAAATGAAAGTATATCTGTTTGTCCTATATCAATTACTACATCTTTTTCATCGGATCGCCATAAAACTTTGTGAACACAGTTTTTTCCAGGAATCTATTCGGGGGGGGGGGGGGGGGGAAGCAGAGCCCCCACCCCCGGAAGAAAGTCTATCGACCCCCCCCACCCCCGAACCAAACGGAATTTATATAGAAAAAATATATACTTTTAACAGTCCGCATGCCCCCCCCCCCCCCGGAAAGATTTCGCCAGGGTGGCGCCTTAGCAGGAAGCAGAGGCGTAGCAACCTATTCCGGCGCCCGGGGCAAACTATCAATGTTGTGCCAACACTATTCAAACGCTGCCAAAAAGGCGCCCATCCCTACATACACTCCCCTATATAAAATAATTGAGGATATCAGTCATGTATAAATCTGTTTTCTTAAATTTTACTGAAGAATGAGGATTTTTTAAAAATTGTCTACCCCTTTTGGCGCCCCATTCAATCTGGGGTCTCTGACAGGAAGCAATGCAATTTTTCTCCATAAAAATAAAAGCCAGATGCAATTTGACAC
This sequence comes from Physella acuta, assembly GCF_028476545.2. Taxonomy (NCBI): domain Eukaryota; kingdom Metazoa; phylum Mollusca; class Gastropoda; family Physidae; genus Physella; species Physella acuta. The sequence continues at coordinate 24,979 of NW_026733711.1, read as the reverse complement.
TGTTCGTACGAGAGTCATAAAATTTTGGGGAGTTGGGGAAAAAGGATTAGAGAAAGAAAAAAATTCTTATGTGTGGCACCCTGGGAGGGTTCGATTTTTCTAATTATACGATTATGAGCCCAGAATTCAGAGGGGAATCTAGAGGGGCTTTCTCATCAATTGCGGTCATAGGTAATACTAGATTCAGCAGAGGCGTAGCGAGGGGGGCGGGGGGTACATATGTCCACGGGCGCCAACCCTAGGGGGCGCCAGAATGGGTGGGAAAAATTTAAAAGCTCATTTAAGCTACAGTTTTTTATTATAAATATTAAAAAAATACGGAGGGGGGACGCCAAATTGAAATTTTGTCCCCGGCGGGAGGGGGGGGGGGCGCCAAATTGAAAATTTGTCCCCAGGCGCCAGGAATGGTGCTACGCTTCTGCGATTCAGTGATAAAACTACACCAGGTTCATCCGCCACCTCCCCGGCGGTTGAGTGACCCAGAGTGGCCAAGACCCACCTCGGGCGACACTACGGTTTAGATGGGCTAATATAAATGTTCACTAAGAATAATGAGCGCGGGCCGGCACCCTGGCAGTTGGCGACAGCCAGGGCCCCGGGCTCTACCGAGCGTGCCTCTTTAAAGAGCACCCTACAATAGGGACACGGTGGCACACGACATTTTATAATTAAACCGAATTAGGGGCGCCCCTGCGGAAGTATAACCAGTGGCTCCCTGGAGCGCCAAGGGACGCGTCTCTAACACATGGGCGGTCGCCAATGTGTGTTCTACCTCACTATTACAGAGGTTGATTAACGTACACTCAAGGCTTTCATACAGTGAGCCTTGGTACGTCTAGGCGGCAGTGTGGACAAACCCGCGCCCCAAAAACGAATATGTGGGTTTGTTTGTTTAAGCATTACCAAAGATTTCATTTGTTTGTCATTCAAATTTGAGAAGCTAATGCTAATACCCCTGTGGTGGTTTCTGCGAAAAAAAATCGATTTGGTGGCGCCCCGGCAGGGTTCTATTTAGGTTTTTCCGTGAGTACTATGGTACCTTTGTTCGTTTTAATAATTGCGAAACGCTATGAATATGATGGGCTACTATAATCGCTCACTATACCAAGTGAGGCGCCTTCCTACCTAGGCCCACCTACCTACATACCTAACTCCCTGCCTACGTACCTACCTATCTACTAATCTGACTGCGCTGCTGCCTGCCTACCTACTTTCCTACCTACCGTTATTCCTGCCAAAATGCATTCCTTCCACCCCGCCTGTCTACCCACCTCACATCCTACTTACACACACACGGTGGCCGGAAAGAACCGCAACGGAAAAAAGCGCAACGGAAAAAAGCGCAAAACAAAAAGCGCAACGGAAAAAGGCGCACACGGAAAAAAGCGCAAAGAGAAAAAAGCGCACACAGAAAAAAGCGCAAAGAGAAAAGATGCCATTGGAGTAGGTGTAAGTCAAAGCCTGATGTTATTATAAAATTTCATCTCTCTTTGTTTCTTTTTAAAAAGGTTATGGAAGGTTTTTTTTAAGGTATTTTACTGAAATGTTTACCGGACGAATGCAAAATGAAATAAACAACCATAGCTCTTCTGTTATATAGGCTACATGCAGTGTTTCTTCCAGACTTCCCCCCCCCCTCAAACTTTCGGGGGGGGGGGGGGAGTCTATGGGGTGGGGGGGGGATTATGACCCCCCTAACCCCCTTGCCTACGCCACTGCATATAAGTATTCGCATAGATTTAGAGTAGCGTCCCTTTTGTTTACATGTTTTCATTACCCTTCAAACAAAAGTCTATTTTAGTTATATTGAGATTAAAGAATGTAAATAAATAGTATACACAATTCTGTAGAATAGGAACGATTGGGAGGGAAGTGACATTTAGCGCAGGAAATTTAGAGGTTAGGTAGGGTATAATAAATGGTGGGGTTAGGAAAGTTAAGAGAATGCTCTAATAGGCAGTCTATGTCTCTTTCGTACTTTCGTGTTGGTTTATTGTCGAACCTGTCCTCACCTCACATCACAACAGTTGGGTGACGCTTACCGTGTAATGTTAAAATAAATAGCTTGTAATTGAGTTAGTTCGAAGTGAGTTTTCATACAAGCCCAACGCACTAATTAAGGTTGTCGCAAAATGTAACATATATGTCAATGATGTCAATGAATTTTCATTTAAAAAAAGTTGTCTAGTCAGGGGCGGAACTACCATACCGCAAGACCCCGCAATGCGGGGGGGCCCAGGACGTTTAGGGGCCCAGTTCCGACCAAAAAACAATGCATTTTTTTTCAAAAATTATGTTTTCATGCATCTTGAAGGTGGTTTTGTAAAAAAAAAAACAGGTCTACTATAGCAGAGATTGTTGCGTAGAAAAATATTTTAAAATCTACAAGAGCTATAGTTTGAAAGGCAGGTAAACATTCACACTACTTCCATGACTTACTGCCCTTCTTTAAAATAGGATGCCTACGAAGCTCATTTAAATAGTTTTGTACCATGTATATTAAAAAGCAATTGATTCTCTGAATTGTTACTTAAATAAGACGTACTATACAATAGTATAGCTAAAAAAATCAATGTTTTCAAAATTGATATTATAAAAGCCAAAAATGAAAAAAATAAACATAACGCGAGAAACCATTCACGAATCAAGCTAACGTCTTTATATATTTTTGACCAGCATGATTTAGACACTGTCTTTCGTTCAAAATGAGTTTGGACTAAATTTTTTCTGTTTTGTTCTCTCAGAATGGTTATATATTGCAATGAAGTAAACTAAATTACTCAGGATATATATCATATATATATAAATATATAAATATATATATATAAATATATATAGCATATATATATATATATATATATATATATATATATATATATATATATATATATATATATATATATATATATATATATATATATATATATATATATATATATATATATATATATATATATATATATATATATATATATATATATATATATATATATATATATATATATATATATATATATATATATATATATATATATGTATATATAGGGGGCCCTAGATTTTTCTTTGCGGGGGAGCCTTTGATTTCTAGTTCCGCCACTGTGTCTAGTACAGTTTACGAAACTTACGAACTTCGCCGATACTTTTTTGGTGGGTAGGTTGGTAAGTATGTAGGCGGGTAGGTGGGTAGGTGGGTAAGTGGGTAGGTGGGTAGGTAGGTAGGTGGGTAGGTGGGTAGTAGGTAGGTAGGTAGGTGCGTCATGATGTGAAAAATAATATTAAATACAAAATTGTTATTTTGGTGCGAATGAATGTTGTTGCGAGAAATATGACGAATGCATGTTTAATGACGCGGATGAAAGAGAGTGAAGTTTTGCGATAGGAACGGGTTGTAAGCTAGGTAGTTCGGACTAGAGAGAAAGTGAAAGATACTTCGTGCAATGTCGATAGTTTTATGTTTATACGAGAATAGTAGTTGAATAGTTATTGACCAAGAAAATAATAGACATTGTGTAAAGTGATGATCGCCTGTATCGTGGTGATGGGAATGCAGATGGTAGTGGTACGCTTTAAATGGTAGTAGATCACGTGATCAAACACGACACTCCCACAGCAGCCCTAACAGTCATGTATAAATGTGTCATCTAGTCCATATGGTCTTTGTGCTAAATTACTCTTTTGCACATTTTTCGTTGTTTTTTTTCTGGTTGCGCATTTTTCTGTTTCTGTTTGCGCTTTTTTCCGTTTGCGCTTTTTTCTGTGTGCGAAACACCTATTCTAATTATTGTAATATTTTTTAAAATAAATATACACAGAGATTGTTTTCTTATATAATTAATTAAAAAAATCAACTGTATTTCATAACGAAAATTAACACAAAATACATTCGAATAGAAACTGTCATATTTTATAATAATTACTTTTATACAAATTCTTTTGAAAACTGTCCTTTATTGATTTGTATCATTTTCTTTATTTCTGAAAAATAAAACTTTGTTTGGGAATCCTTTTTTTGTTGTTGTTTCTTTACAAATTAATAAACATAAATACCTACCAGGCTTAATATCCAGCAACATTAAACAATTAAGTGGGGCCTATTGTTAGTAATTGTAAATTCTATACTAATTAATGTGATTTCTCCTGGCCACCTTGTTCTGAATACCTTCAACTGTGTCAATGTTGCTACCAACTCCAATAATTAAAGCTGAAGCCAAGTTTTACTTCATAGAGTTTTTTATTATAAGAAGAAATCATGTAGGATCTATAAAAGATTACCTTGCATTTAAAAAAAAATATATTTGATAGGTTTAGAATGAGAAATTATGTATTATATTCATTAGTGTTTGTTTTTTTCAAATAATATAGTAAAAAGGCCTGTTATAATTTTTTTTTAAAAAATCTTATTTTAATTAATAAATTATAAATAGTTTAACTATCCCTGAACAATGGTATCAATCGTTTAGAAATTAAGAGTTAATAATTACGTGTAACGCTTATATATATATATATATATATATATATATATATATATATATATATATATATATATATTACACGTAATTATTAACTCTTTATTTATTAAATTATTATTAAATAATATTATTAATAATATTATTAAATAATATTAATAATATTAAATAATATTATTAAATATTTGTAGTTGCCTTTAACAATTGCCTACAGCGAAAGCTCTTTTCCAATGTGAGACGACAAAATACTATTTGCCGGGATAGACTTCATCATTTGGCATTATTAAAGATCCAACGTGAAATTGTAGTTTTTCGGATGACTAACATGAAGGTTTCCTCTAGTAATGAGAAGGCGCTATCACAATTTCAATCTAACCATGCCTTCAAGTTTTTGCATTTGTTTTTCTGTTTTTTGTTGTTCTCTTTTTATTTTTATAAAAAATAATTTGATAAAAAGCTAATAAAACTTCCCAAAACACTTATGTTTACCAAAATGTCCCTTATTTGACATTTAAAGGGAATCAATAAATATAATAAATATAACTATTTTCAGGAGTATTTGCCATCACGTTGCAGCGTTGAATTTGTTTTAAAGCTCGACGTGGAATAAGTATATTGATCTAGACATTTAAAAAAAGGCTTTGACAGTAGTAAATTTCGATTCAGCATATTTTCATATAATCAATAGTAATCTTTTTTCTGTCAATTTTAGAGATAAAGATAGATAAAAAATTTGTTTTCAAACAGAAACTTGAAACTTCACTCCTAATTGCTCCTAAGTTGAATCGATATTGAAGATGCTGTTGTATCCTGAAAGGATGACATTGTTTCAAGTGCATTAATTAGCTTTTGAATAAATACAAACGTTTGACGCTCATGACGTTTAATCCATCTTGTTGCACACAATCGTTTATAAGTCAAGGTGCAGGCTTTAGGTATTTATTTCTCTATTGAATTTTGCAACCATTGTCGGTTTGGTTTCGTGCGCTATTGTGCGCTATTGTGCGCTATCATGACGCTTGTGAAAAAAAAACGGCTAAAATATGATAGATGCTCTACACAATAATTATCTAAAGGTCTGAAAATGTTTATACAATGGGGTTTAAATAGCTAAATTATATATCAGAATTTAGTAGAAATTATTTGTGGCCAATTGTTTTATCAAAAGAGAGGCAGCCCTAGTGTCAAAAATCAAAAATCAAATCACAGATGTATCTAAAGCACGGGTTCCCAACCTGGGGGTCGCGAAGGTCTTTCTGGGGGGGGTCGCCAACTGGTATACTAAACCTTAGTAATTTGAAACAAAACATAAATATTTAGAAGAATTTTTGAAATTCGGCTTCATTAACATCACTGGAAATGTACTAGAGAAGAAACAAAGCGCACTGTAAAAAGTTGTTCACAGTCACGAATCTATGAAATCTTCAAAACTAAAACGTCATTTGAGATGAGTCATTCGGAACACACCAACAAATATATGGAGTTCTTTCGTCGGTAAGAAGTTAGTTGCAAACGCCAGAGACTTGATCGAATAGGAAGTTTTCACCAGGATTAGTGCAACCATCAAATGAAGTCGCGATAGAAAAGGCCAAGCAAAAAAAAAAAAAAAACAAAAAAACAATAGGAGAAAATCTCATCAAACGCTGCATTTACGTAAATGTTAAATAACACATTTTTATCGAAATTAAGCTTTCACCATTGTTTGCTTTTCAAGTTGATAAATCAACAGACGTGAGTTCGTGTTTGCAGTTGCTGGTCTGTGTCTATATTCATGCGGATGAGAAAAGAAGTTGCTATTTTGTGAAGACAGCATGGAGAAAATAAATTTGTTTTTTTTTTTAAACGGGATGATTAAAATGGGTTAGAACGGCTGTGGGGGTTTGTAAGGATGGTGCGCCATCTATGTTTAGCTCAAAATCGGGCTTTCAGAAAACAAAAGATTTAGCTCCCTAACCACTGCTCTAACCAATCGACATCAAGAGTCCATTGCTAGTATAAGTCGTAAATTATATAAAATCTAAAGCCTTCAAAGAACTGAGCAAAAACATTAATATAGATCACGAGGTTCTGCTCTTCTACACTACAGTACGCTGGCTGTCAAACGAAATGTTGTAGATTGTGTTTTTAAATTGAAATCTGAAATCAAATTGTTCTTGGAATTAAAAGGGAACAAGACTTTTTGGTATACTTAAAACGACATAGAGTGGTTGGAGAATCATACCTAGTAGATGTGTTCTAACATCAAGATAAGCTTAACCTGAAGATTCAGGGAAAATGAACGAATATTATAACTTTCCATGAGCTGCAAAATCGGTAAAGAAAATAAATCTTGGAAATATTGTAAATTTGAGAAAATCTGAGGTGTGGTTGATAGATCTGATTGTGAGATAATTAAAATTTTGAAAGAAGCGATTTCTGGGCATCTTGAATCTCTTGAAAACGAACTGCATCGCTATTTCACTGAGCTGAAAAAAGAAGAATCTGCATTTAAGCATTACCCATTCTCTTCTTCCCTTGATGTTGCCAGAGTTCATATTGAAAGTCTACTAGAAAATCTTATTTTAGCTTATTACTTTCCATACTAATTTCGGCTTTTTAATTCTATGGGGGTCGCGTGTCACTTACTTTTTATAATAGGGGGTCGCCACTCGAAAAAGGTTGGGAACCACTGATCTAAAGTAATGATTTATATTTTTTTTTTATTAACAGTTCAACACCATTCTATTTGCACTATTACGAACTTTGAACAAAAAAATCAATTAATTATATTTATTTACTTTACATTTTAGAAGTATGATAAAAAATATTCGTGACCATGTACAGGGCCGGCGCTACCTATAAGGCGAACTAGGCAGTCGTCTAGGGCGCTGTCCATAGGGGGGTATAAAAATGTGATATCGCCATCATTAAAAGTACTACGTAATAATTGATAACTGATTATATTACATTAACTATATACAATGTCGTAACGATCTCCCCATCCTCTTAGTTACCTCCCCTAAGTTTAAAATCGTTTCAAACTAAATTATCTGCCCCTAGTAGCCGTAACTAAACTCGGCTTTACGATTGTAAACATTTAGCGTGAACCAAAGCTCGCCAGACCATGTAGGGGTGGGGTGGTAGGGAGCGCGCTTACATCTTGTTTTCTAGTGTCTCCAAGAAGAGAATTATATATATAGATAATGTCTACGGTAAATTTTCATTCGGAGGGAAAAAATAAAAAGTAAAAATGTTTAGGTTTATTCCCTTAACGTCGACAGTCGCGTTTTCGCATAGGTACATTTATCCTACTGCTGCCGGTCGTTGTGTATCGGGTACATCCAGACGGTTTTATCGGTACAAACGGTCACGTTGTCAAGTCGAAATTTATGACGTCACACTCTCTTGACTCACGCGTATCGTAATTTTTTTGACTTTATGAATTCAACCTACTTACATTGATTATTATTACTAAATAGGGGATCCGTTTTTTTGCTACAAAAAATACTAATAGCTTTATTATTCACTCTTTTATGTATATAAACAATATAAATCACATATGAGAATAATTTTGGAAATTATCTGCTAATTACGGTTTGTCGCGTTTTCGCGCCATCCGGCATTAAGACATAAAATGGAACTTGGGTGCCAAGCAGGTATAACGAAATACGATGCATCGCCAAGCTGTCATTTATTCAAGTATGATTATAAATACGTAAAGGATTTACAATATAGTCTTCGCCTTTAAATATAAGCACTTTAGAACGTTACGCGGTCCATGTGGTAGGCGAAGTAGAGCACCTGTTTCATTGACCTTGGCATATGGAGAGAGAGCGATGCTGGAATAATGTGATCATGTTTCTGGGTACAATATAACGAATTAGCTTTGAAATAGTATCCTGGATACCACAAAAGAAAGGTCTTCACAATGACCTTGACAATAATAACACTGAGCATAGACCTAAACCTCGTGATAAATACAGTAAGGTTGAATACTGACAAAAATACCCTTTGCTATTGAAAACCCACATTAGTGACATTATACTGGTATTTAGTACCGACAGCAGTGTTATTGAGTACCCACATCTTCAGCACTGAGTACCAACATCACTGACACTGAGCTACCACAGTTTGAGCACTAAGCACTCATAGCAGTGATACTGAGTACCCACTGCTAAGGCTGAGTACCCACATCAACGTTATCGATTACCAACAGCTCCAGTGCTGAGTACCCACAGCAGTGACACCAAGAATCGACTGCAGTAACACTGAGTACCCACAGCTTCAACAGTGAGTACCCGCAGCTTCAGCACTCAGTACACATGGCTTCAACACTCAGTACCCACTGTTTCAGCATTGAGTACCCATACCAGTAGCAATATGTAGCTACAGCACTGTTATTGGTTATCAATAGCAGAATCAGTCGAGCACAATAGCCGTAGCACGAATCGGAAACCATCAACAACAGTGTTTCTTCCAGACTTTTTTTTTTCTCCGGGGGGGGGGGGGGGGGGGCACTTGAAATTTTCGGGGGGGGGGGGCGGGGGGGCGGTAGACTTTCTACGGGGGGGGGGGGGGGCGGACACTGTTAAAAGTATATATTTTCTATATAAATTATATAAATTTCATTTCGTTCCCCGAAGAGATGCCTGGAAGAAACTCTGATCAACAATAACAGTGAGTACCCATAACGGTGGCACTGAGTACCCACACCAGTGACACTAAGTACCCACAGCAGCTGCATTGAGCATGGACGAATATACAATGGCTGAACACTGTCATTTAGGACAGTATTTGTTCACATGCTTTGTATGTATAGCAAATATAGGTCAAATGAGAAATATGCGTCTTTATTAGTTGACCTTGAATAAGAGTTCTCGAAAATGACGTAACCGGGGACAACTAAGGAACATTGAAGGAAGTCCTTTCATATGTAGTGTGTTACTGTAGTGTAGTAGAACCACAACAGCAAGGCTTCAAAATACCCGTGCATAAGAGTTAGTCAGTGAGCAGGTGCAGCAGAGATGTAACTCTATGCCTGAGCTAATCTATAATAATAGTTTCGCTGTCTGTCTGACAAGAACGCTCTGTCTGACAAGAACGCTCTGTCTCTATAATAATATTTCGCTGTCTGTCTGACAAGAACGCTCTGTCTGACAAGAACGCTCTAGAGAAAACACAAGGAAATTAAAAACATGCATAGTATTTCGAAAAACGAAGTATGACGTCGACACATTTAGCATAGAGTTGAAAATAATCTCAAGGCGGAAAGTGCACACAGTAATATAATGACGTCATTGATTATCGCGTAAACATTGAATAAAAAGGAAATTTTGTCTAATCTAAATGGTTTGCGTGAAGAGTTTCTTGCATACAATTCTTCGGATAGGGGCGAAGCCCCACCCCCCGCGTAAGAACGTCTGAGCCCCCCCTCCCCAACTCAAAAGAAATTTCCTCATCGATACTCTATAATAAAATTACCGCCTAATTAATGTGTCTAATCTAAAAAGTGGTTTTCTTGCAATGGGACGGTAGACATGTTTTTTTTTTGGGGGGGGGGGGTGGGGTGGGGGGGGGGTGGGGTGGTGGTGTGTGGGGGTGGGGGGGGGGGGGTGGTGTGTGTGGGGGGGGGTTGGTTTCAGTGTTTCTTTCAGACTTTTTCCTCCCCGGAGAGGGGTGGGGGTACTTAAAATTTTCGGGGGCGGGGGTAGAATTTTCTGGGAGGGGGCGGACACTGGAAAAAGTATATAATTATATTTCGTTGAATGGGACGGTAGACATGTTTTTTTTTGGGGGGGGGGGGGGTGGGGGGGGGGAGCGGTGTGTGGAGGGGGTGGTGTGTGGGGGTGAGGGGTGGGGGTGGTGTGTGGTGGGGGGTGGGGGTGGGGGTGGTGTGTGGGGGTGGGGGGTGGCGTGGGGGTGGTGTGTGGGGGGGGTGGGTTGGTTTTAGTTTAGAGAAAAGAGACAGCACTATCAGCCTAGCGCCCGTTGTACCCTTCCTCAACGGGCCATTTTTCTCGTAAAGTATAGTTTTCATGAATTTTGCAAGTGATTCTACATCTCCTTGCATTTCCGTATGTTCAGTTTGTGATATTCTATTGTTTGTGCGTGGATATTTAGAGAAATACGTGACAGTAAATACAGTAAAATGACCCGGACTCAAAAAAAAATTACTATTTGGTCCATAAGTGCCTGATGTCGCGTTTTCGCGACATACCGTAATTAGCATCAAAAATAAGTCTAAATTTAAAAACAAATATATATCACAAATTCAGTGTCAGTATGATGAGAGAAAATCAGCACAAATAACTTTTTACACGCTTGGAACATAATTCAGGCATTAAGGGGTTAAGTTCCATATTTCTATCCAAATGTAACTTTCAATTGCCGTATATGTACATAGAATTTTATTTTCAAAAGACAACCAGTGTCGAATGTTTTACAAGGTTCATGCAGTATTTTTTGTGTTGTGATTTCGAATTTTGGCCACATGAGCCCTGCAACTCCTCAACACACAAAATCGAATGACAGCTCGAATGTGTATATTAACCTCATAAATGGATTGAAAGCTGCCGTTTGGGGATTTACAAATGGAATTCACAACGCAAAGAAAGTTGTGGTCGGTAACCCAGTCTCGTTAGGATCCCAAGCTCGTCTGCGCCTCCAACACTGTTTTTTTTTAAAGAAAAGGCCGATCTCAAGGCCCGAAGGGGCAATTAAGAGAATCTCCATTAGTTCTTAAAAGAAATTTGGATTCCCATGGAAATTGGGGCCCAAAAGCTGCTGACCTTCCAGCCCTCCAAATTTAATCCACCACTGTTCGTAGAAGTTAGTAAATTTATCTGTCTCATCCAGTAATAAAGAAATTCTTTTAAAATTGTAAGAATGATTTGCTGTAAATAGACATGATTGTCTTCTGCTAATTTGCTTCTGGCTTTGTACAAGTCCCAAATGGTCTAATCTCAAGGTTACATAAATAAATTTTACCAATATGTACTCATATATAAGTAAATTACAATTTAACTAATAGTTTTATCTCCAGATCGCATTAAATATCATTTTAAGGATGGTATTATCTCACATTTACAAACTATTCCCATTTCCAATGGTCTCATCTCACCTTCGCATAAAATATGCGACGTGGTTGTAATCCTGCCACTTTCTACATGAGGCATGTCAGAAGCCGCGTTAGACGGTGACATGTGAGGCTAAGAGAAACAATTCTAAAGGACGTAGCCTAGTTTAATGGTAAAAAAATTTCAGAGGTTTTAAAAGTAATGTTTTTCGCGTCTTTTCTAAAACAAAAATTAGTTACTTTTACTTTTATATGCTTTTGAAAACATTTTAACAGATTGAATGAAATACGATCATCCTATTTAATGAACTAAGATCGGAAAATACATTATGGACTTAATTGGTTTGATTACTGCTGTTTTTTTAGGTAAGTGTTGTGAAATTATTAGTGCAAATGAGGCTCCATCTAAGCTTTTCATATTTGATTTAACATTGTATAATAACTATTGATAACATTATATAATGACGATTGACTAAACAATTTGCATATAGAGGATGCATATTGTGAATAAATTCAGTTTGTGACTAGTACGATTATTGACCTTGTTGAAATGTATGCATGAATATTGAAATATAAGTGTAAAAATACAATAACACCAACGAAAGGGCAAATTATAATTATTTAATTGAATGTACTTGACTATTGAAATTATAATTTAAATCACACGACATAGCATTTTTTAAATTTTTCTTATTATTTATAGCTACATTTTAAAAATTCTATGTATATGTACGTGTACGTATACGTATAACGTGTAACGTGTAACGTGTAACGTGTAACGTGTAACGTGTAACGTGTAACGTGTAACGTGTAACGTGTAACGTGTAACGTGTAACGTGTAACGTGTAACGTGTAACGTGTACGTGTACGTGTAACGTGTGCGTGTAACATGCATATCTAAGTGTGCGTATGCGTATGCGTATGTGTCTGTGTCTGTGTATGCGTATGCGTATGCGTATGCGTATGCGTATGTGTATGTGTATGTATATTATGTATATGTGCTTGTGCTTGTGCTTGTGCTTGTGCTTGTACTTGTACTTGTACTTGTACTTGTACTTGTACTTGTACTTGTACTTGTATTTGTATTTGTATTTGTATTTGTATTTGTATTTGTATTTGTATTTGTATTTGTATTTGTATTTGTATTTGTATTTGTATTTGTATTTGTATTTGTATTTGTATTTGTATTTGTATTTGTATTTGTATTTGTATTTGTATTTGTATTTGTATTTGTATTTGTATTTGTATTTGTATTTGTATTTGTATTTGTATTTGTATTTGTATTTGTATTTGTATTTGTATTTGTATTTGTATTTGTATTTGTATTTGTATTTGTATTTGTATTTGTATTTGTATTTGTATTTGTATTTGTATTTGTATTTGTATTTGTATTTGTATTTGTATTTGTATTTGTATTTGTATTTGTATTTGTATTTGTATTTGTATTTGTATTTGTATTTGTATTTGTATGTCTGTTGCTCACTTTTCTCTTTGCGCATAATTATGTGTGCGCACCTTTTATGCGCATTTTTCTGTGTGCGCGCCATTCAGTTTGTCAATTTTTGTGTGCTCGCGATTCAGTTTGCCAATTTTTCTGTGTGCGCAAATTTTTCTTTGCTCATTTTTCCGTTGCGCATTTTTCTGTTGCGAATCTTTCTGGGAATCCATTTTAATCACCGTTATGTATAGTAATGTGGATTTTTAGAATGCCAATACATGTTGTAAACTTACATGAAATGGTTAATGTTGAACACTAATCTAGTTTTATGTTTCAATTCTGCATGAAAAGAAATCTTGTGCCGACCAAAAATAAACTTTGATAAATATGATTTATTCAAAATTTTAAGTTTTCAAAAATGCTCCACTTTTCAGAAAATAACCACAAGTATTTTTGTATCGATAAATCATTTGTTTTAAATAAAGGATTGTTATGGATATCATTTTTCAGAAAGTCTAAGTGTTTTATATATTTTATATATGTTGGTGTGCAAAATCATATGATTTAAACTGTTGTCTGGATTATTTTTTCAATAGTAAACTATGAAGATCAATCGTTTATCAAAGTAAATTAAACGAAAAATTCAGTGCTTACTGTAACGTATTCAACTTTTCGAGTAGTTAAGAAGGCATGCAAGCTATTTATGGCTCAAAATTAGACAAAAACGACCAGCGTGCCTTACGTGTAGGACATGAACATGAAACAGGCAAAGGAGAAGATAAAAATAGATTTCATGGCAGAAGGTAAGGTGACAGATAGTCATGTACAATCCCAACCTTAACTGACACTTCCTGTTGCACGTAAGAGAAATTCTTCTTTTTTTTCCTCCCCCCACCCTCGCTAATTGCCGTAGCATTAGCTTAACCATTTTTACCTGCCCATTTCCTTTGTTATTAAAGTAGCATTGTCGTTAATGATTAAGTGACTCTAAAGGTGGTTACAGTTTGATAAATGCGCACACGACCACTGTAGCCGCTTGTCTAGACAGCACCACTTCCTTACTTCACTGCTCATCGTCATACAATTTAGAAGAAAGAAAAAAAATCCTTTAAATATATCAGAAGTCAAACCTTTTTTATTTAGAAAAACAAAGTATCTTTCAGGCTATTTTGTACGAAGGGAGGGGGGCGGGGGACACCTGAAAACTGGGGGGATCGGGTGACTAAATTTTACGGGTGTGGGGCAAAGTGGGCAGAGACTAGAAAAAAATTATTTTGTTCCTGGATAAATGGGGAGGGCAGGGGGGGGGGGGGGTAGACGTGCTTATCGAGGGGGGGGGGGCGACGACCAATGAACGGACAGTCAGGCACTGAAAGATAGCAATTTTAGTTTAACTTACATATTTTATACTTTTGAAATCTATTATCTGTGTTACTTTTAAATGCACTTTTAAATATTCGCTTTGTTACTTTTTATATAAATTATATAAATTAAATAATTTGTAACACTAAAGAAATAAAATTTAGTATAATTAGTTACATATAATATTTAATTTAACTAAGACATTACATATATTGGAAAGTTAAATTGATCTTCTATTAACGATAAAATAGGTTGATATTTTACGAAGTGGCATCTTGCATGTTCAATGTTAAGTTGTTAGTAGATGGTTTGATAAAGTTTGGAAACAGGTTGCGTGGGATGATAGTAAAAAATTATCTTCTTTTTAGCACCATATAAGGCTCTAACATAGTTTGATTTTTCTTCAAGATTATGTTAAGATTCGAATCTGATGATCCTTAGGCTGGTGCAGTAGAGTGGATAGTGTGCTCAGCACTATGCTCGGCCGCCTTTATTTTACCCAACGTGAGTCAAGTACCTGGGTGATTTCATGGACGTCATGGTCTCTACTGCTATACCACGCCATCCTAGTTGAAACTATACGTTGGATTTTTATTAATAACTGATAGAAATATTACGTAGTGCATACTTTACGTAACATGAAATTACTTTATTTTTCA
>NW_026733711.1:0-2500 GCF_028476545.2 Physella acuta | reverse complement strand
ATATATATATATATATATATATATATATATATATATATATATATATATTTGCGGTCTTTGCTCACTTGTGATCATGCAACAACAATATACATTTTGACATTACTACTTTAACATTAAATATATTGTTAACCGGAAATGCAAATATTCGATATACATTTATTTACACAAAAATACAATTTCTAAATAGCCCCACCCACCTTCAAAACGTCATGATCTTCTACCCAGCCCATTAAACACACATTACCTCTTGCCTGACTTCTGAAAACATTTTTATTGTTGAAATTGATTGTAAGACATGTCTGTCTATAGGAAAGCATACACATGTAGCAGCTAAATTATGTAAACTTAAACTTGAAAGTCAAAAAGGGAAGCCCGAAGAATATAATCGCATATAATAGAATATTTTTTTAATTAACAAAAATTTGGTATTTATTAAAATAATTTTTAAGTAGCTTAAGATAATTTAGATTTTTTAAAAATTATGCAAGATAAACACTGTTTCAGGCTGTTTGAGCCTTTTTCAGGACTTTAGTTGACCGCCTAGTTATTGCTTCTACAAAACACACTTGATTGTTGCTGAGAAACTGGCTTTGAAGACATACTTGACATCAACTGCCACATAAAACATACTCGACATCAACTGGCTTATAAGACACACTTGACTTTTGATTTCTTATAAATACATATTTGTGAGCAAAATTGACTTTACTAATGTAAGTTGTGTAGCCATCAGTAGGCTTTTCTGTGTGTTCAAAACTACACTCGCGTCTCAGTGTATTTAACACATCTAAACTCCTCGGCGTCCCAGCGTATTTAAGACTCAATGTATTCAACACAACAAAACATCCTTATATCTTATATTTAGCACATCAAAACACCCTAACATCTCAGTGTATTCAACACAACAAAACATCCTTATATCTTATATTTAGCACATCAAAACACTCTAACATCTCAGTGTATTCAACACAACAAAACATCCTTATATCTTATATTTAGCACATCAAAACACCCTAACATCTCAGTGTATTCAACACAACAAAACATCCTTATATCTTATATTTAGCACATCAAAACACCCTAACATCTCAGTGTATTCAACACAACAAAACATCCTTATATCTTATATTTAGCACATCAAAACACCCTAACATCTCAGTGTATTCAACACAACAAAACATCCTTATATCTTATATTTAGCACATCAAAACACCCTAACATCTCAGTGTATTCAACACAACAAAACATCCTTATATCTTATATTTAGCACATCAAAACACCCTAACATCTCAGTGTATTCAACACAACAAAACATCCTTATATCTTATATTTAGCACATCAAAACACCCTAACATCTCAGTGTATTCAACACAACAAAACATCCGTATGTCTTATATTTAGCACATCTAAACATCATAGCATCTCAACGTACGTAACACAACGATAACCCTAAATACAACCACATTCGAGATCCTAGCATACAACATAATTGAAATAAACCTCCCGCCACAAGTACCTCGTCATTTTTTTTGTGTGTCCGACACATAAAGCTCACTCCACTTTTGTCCGTCAGCGCCAATTTTCCTGGCAGCCCCCCCCCCCCCACGACAGTCCTGCCTCTGCCAGCTACTTCCCTGCGTACGCCTCCTCGTTTCCCTTGGGTTTCCCAACTTTCTTTTTCCTTGAGGCGTCCAGTTTACTACTATTAATTGCGTATTTCTATTGTATTTTTCAGATAAAGTTTATTTTCTATATCTTTTACCGAAGAATAGTCTCTAACGCCCACATAAGAGTATAATAATTTCATGTATTTATAAAAAATGCTACTTTTTCGTTAACATTTTAAAATACATAAAAAGGTAGACCCCTTCAACAAATAGTGTAAATAAGCAGTGAAATATAACTTTGATTTGTCTTTTAGCATTCACTAATAAAATATATAATCTTAGTGGCATTCCAACTAACAGTGCACCTGGGACGCATAGTATCCTCACTGAAAAAAAAAGTTCCATTTAGATTTTGATGCGATATTCACTGTTGTCAAGCGCATGAGTGGGAATCTAAAGCTTATACGTTGCATTGTTAGACAAACTGCCTTATTTAATCAGAAGTTTGATATAACCAACTAACCGTGTAACATGTGTTACGTCTGCAGTACCCGCTGAGGTGGAGATCGAATACGAGGTGCCTACAACAACAACAACTACCGCTCCACGCCCCGCTTTCAACCAATGGGGGCAATACAGTATGTTCAGTTGAAAAAAAAAATACCTTAAAAAAACATTATTTGTTAACAGAGAAATATGAAGCTAACTTTGGCATGTATTAATCAATAGCTAACATAAAAACTATAGTAACCTATCTTGTTTTAGTATATGCTTTGGCTAACTCTACTAACTCAATTTGCTAAACTTTAATCAGTAGTCTACAAACATTATTAATTAAAACAGCTTTTGTTGTACTCTAATATTGTATTGTACACGTATCATTGTCAAAAAAT
>NW_026733710.1:0-75209 GCF_028476545.2 Physella acuta | reverse complement strand
CAGCACACTGAAAAACATCCAGTTTACCCCAGTCATCTGTCTGACGGAATCGTCCTTAGTTTTCTCCCCTTTGTAATTAGATATAGAAATATTTAAATTAATTTCGAACAACCAATTTAAAATTTTAATTAGTTCAATACTAAGTATATATGCCTATTCAACTTCTAGCGTCATCGAAAATCAAGTTTGTATGGCCAAAATTATTTTTATCTCCCCACCCCCTTCCCTAGCTTCACAAAAAGCCAGACCCCCATCCCTAAAATAACACCGTAGCTTACAATCCTCCCCCCCCCCCCCCCCCAAAAAAAAAAAACGAATATCTCTTGTTTTTTAAAACATCAATTTCCTTCTCAGATATTTCCTGAGCTCGGTCAACATTGTATATATAATATTATAATTAACTAACCGATTTCTATTAAAATCCCCCCCCCCCCCCCCAAAAAAAAAAGCATCGTTTTAAAAGGTGAAATATTAACTACTTTTTAAAATGTGTCGTCACTCTTTCCAACACCCTCCCCCTCCCAAAATTATGAACCACTCGCCCACCTCCCCTTCCAACGAAATTTGACCCTAAATTCATCCACACAACCAACTAAGAAAAATATACAGTTTCTTCCAGGCATCTCTTCTTGAGGGGGGGGGGGGCGCTTTATCGCTCCCCCCCCCCCCCGAACGAAATGGAATTTATATAGAAAATATATACTTTTGACAGTGTCGTCGTCCGTCCCTCCCCCCCCCCCCCCGAAAATTGAAAACTTCAAGTGCCCCCCCCCCCCCCCCGGAGAAAAGTCTGAAAGAAACACTGACAGTTAAGCCTACTAAAACGTATGCCTTTTGTTACCAGTAGCTGAATTTTGATCAAAAGTGATTTTAAAATTTGAATTTCTATTTCAGGTTATTTTGGTCAGTTCTGCGAGAATCAAACCGAGAATTTATGCAACATGGTCGACTGTTTCAACAACGCCACGTGTCTCGGCAACAGCAGCCATTTTTCTTGTCTGTGTCCTTCCGGTCTGACTGGCACGCACTGCGAGGTGGACATCAACGAGTGCGAGCCGTCGCCCTGTGTACACGGCCAGTGTGTTGACCAGAGGAACGGCTACCTGTGTCTGTGTGAGCCAGGTACATAATGTGTTTGGTCAAATCTCGTGGTGGGGGGGGGGGGGGGGAGGGACATGGCAACAACCTGGGTAGCACCAGAGGAACGGTTACCTGTGTCTGTGTGAGCCAGGTACAAAATGTGTTTGGTCAAATCTCTTAGTCGGGGTGGGGGGGGGGGAGAGGAGGGTAAGACACGACAACCAGGGTAGCACCAGAGGAACGGCTACATGTGTCTGTGTGAGCCAGGTACAAAATGTGTTTGGTCAAATCTCTTAGTCGGGGTGGGGGGGGGGGGGGAGAGGAGGGTAAGACACGACAACCAGGGTAGCACCAGAGGAACGGCTACCTGTGTCTATGTGAGCCAGGTACAAAATGTGTTTGGTCAAATCTCTTAGTCGGGGTGGGGGGGGGGGGGGGGGGGGGAGAGGAGGGTAAGACACGACAACCAGGGTAGCACCAGAGGAACGGCTACCTGTGTCTATGTGAGCCAGGTACAAAATGTTTGGTCAAATCTCTTAGTCGGGGTGGGGGGGGGGGGGGGGAGAGACACGGCAACCTGGGTAGCACCAGAGGAACGGCTACCTGTGTCTATGTGAGCCAGGTACAAAATGTTTGGTCAAATCACGTGGGGGGGGGGGGGGGGGGGGAGAGACACACGACAACCAGGGTAGCACCAGAGGAACGGCTACCTATGTCTATGTGAGCCAGGTACAAAATGTTTGGTCAAATCTCGTGGTGGGGGGGGGGAGGAGAGACACACGACAACCAGGGTAGCACCAGAGGAACGGCTACATGTGTCTGTGTGAGCCAGGTACAACATTGTGTTTGGTCAAATCCAGTGGGGGGGGGGGGGAGGAGAAGGAGGGTAAGACACGACAACATCCTGGGTAGCACCAGAGGAACGGCTACCTGTGTCTGTGCGAGCCAGGTACACAATGTTTGGTCAAATCTTGTGGGGGGGGGGGGGGGGAGAAGGGTGGTCGGACGGCAACAATCAGTGTAGCACCGGAAGACCGATTGTTTGAGAGGAAGGTACAAAATAAGTACGTTTGGTCAAATTTGTTGCTGGGGAGAAGGGGGTGTGTCTCTAGATTAAAATGTCACACTACTGGGGTAGTAAGACTTTAGTGACAATGTGTGGTGAGAGTGTAACTATAGTCTTTTAACTTTGAAAACTTTTTTTTTTTTTAAATAATTGTAGGGGAGGGAAAGGCGTATGTAGAATGGTCATATTGGAGGTTTTTTTTTTTAAAAGAAAGGTGGGGGGGGGGGGGGGGGGTAAGAATTGACTAAATAAGCATCGTAGTTTGCTTTTGTTGGAAACGCCTTGACAGGATACTAAATGGTCATGTCAGGCTAGCCATTATTGTTGACACGTGACAATTTACCATATAGTGTAAGTAGAAGGTTGGCGTGACCATTAACTCAAGCATCACTCAGTCCCCACAGGACAGGGGGGGGGGGGGGGGGGGGGAAGGGCATTATACAAAATATTTTCATTTATTTACAACACACACTTTAAACATGTGCAGCATAGCAAGAACTATAAGAACAGCTTAAATAACGTTTATTGGCACAAGACCGTGACACATTTGTTTGTTGGAGCTCAAAATTAGCTGTTTTCATTACACTTTAAACATATAACAAAAATAGATGGTTGTGTTCTAAGAAAAATAAAAGAACGTTTATTTGGGACTTTGTTACCGAGGCTTATTGGCAAGCTTTAAAAAAAATAACCAACATAAAGATGGGATAGAAAATGACAGTACAAGTTTGACATATTTCGATGGTTTCAGGTTACCATGGAGACAACTGTACAGAAATGCACCAGGAATGTTCATTGAACCCGTGTAAAAACAACGGTTACTGCCAGGAGATGGAGGGGACGCATTTTGACTTCACGTGCCACTGTCAGCCTGGGTGGGCAGGCAGGGATTGTTCTACTAAGGTAGGTTGGTTGTCAGGGGGGTTGTTCTACTAAGGTAGGTTGGTTGTAAGGGGGATAGTTCTACTAAGGTAGGTTGGTTGTCAGGGGCGTTGTTCTACTAAGGTAGGTTGGTTGTCAGGGGATTGTTCTACTAAGGTAGGTTGGTTGGTAGTCAGGGGGATTGTTCTACTAAGGTAGGTTGGTTGGTAGTCAGGGGGATTGTTCTACTAAGGTAGGTTGGTTGGTAGTCAGGGGGATTGTTCTAGGGTAGGTTGGTTGGGGGATTGTTCTACTAAGGTAGGTTGGTTGGGGGATTGTTCTACTAAGATAGGTTGGTTAGGGGATTGTTCTACTAAGGTAGGTTGGTTGTAAGGGGGATTGTTCTAAGGTAGGTTGGTTGTCAGGGGGATTGTTCTACTAAGGTAGATTGGTTGGGGGATTGTTCTACTAAGGTAGGTTGGTTGTAAGGGGGATTGTTCTACTAAGGTAGGTTGGTTGTCAGGGGGATTGTTCTACTAAGGTAGGTTGGTTGGGGGATTGTTCTACTAAGGTAGGTTGGTTGGGGGATTGTTCTACTAAGGTAGGTTGGTTGGGGGATTGTACTAAGGTAGGTTGGTTGTCAGGGGGATTAATCTACTAAGGTAGGTTGGTTGGGGGATTGTTCTACTAAGGTAGGTTGGTTGGGGGATTGTACTAAGGTAGGTTGGTTGTCAGGGGGATTAATCTACTAAGGTAGGTTGGTTGGGGGATTGTTCTACTAAGGTAGGTTGGTTGGGGGATTGTTCTACTAAGGTAGGTTGGTTGTCAGGGGGATTGTTCTACTAAGGTAGGTTGGTTGGGGGATTGTTCTTCTAAGGTAGGTTGGTTGTCAGGGGGATTGTTCTACTAAGGTAGGTTGGTTGTCAGGGGGATTGTTCTACTAAGGTAGGTTGGTTGGGGGATTGTTCTTCTAAGGTAGGTTGGTTGTCAGGGGGATTGTTCTACTAAGGTAGGTTGGTTGGGGGATTGTTCTTCTAAGGTAGGTTGGTTGTCAGGGGGATTGTTCTAGGGTAGGTTGGTTGTCAGGGGGATTGTTTTACTAAGGTAGGTTGGTTGGGGGATTGTTCTACTAAGGTAGGTTGGTTGTCAGGGGATTGTTCTACTAAGGTAGGTTGGTTGGGGGATTGTTCTTCTAAGGTAGGTTGGTTGTCAGGGGGATTGTTCTACTAAGGTAGGTTGGTTGTCAGGGGGATTGTTCTACTAAGGTAGGTTGGTTGGGGGATTGTTCTTCTAAGGTAGGTTGGTTGTCAGGGGGATTGTTCTACTAAGGTAGGTTGGTTGGGGGATTGTTCTTCTAAGGTAGGTTGGTTGTCAGGGGGATTGTTCTAGGGTAGGTTGGTTGTCAGGGGGATTGTTTTACTAAGGTAGGTTGGTTGGGGGATTGTTCTACTAAGGTAGGTTGGTTGTCAGGGGATTGTTCTACTAAGGTAGGTTGGTTGTCAGGGGGATTGTTCTACTAAGGTAGGTTGTCAGGGGGATTGTTCTACTAAGGTAGGTTGTCAGGGGGATTGTTCTACTAAGGTAGGTTGTCAGGGGGATTGTTCTACTAAGGTAGGTTGGTTGTTGAGGGGGGGGTTGTTCTAAGGTAGGTTGGTTCTGGATGGGCAGTCAGGGATTGTTCTACTAATGTAGGTTGGTTGCCAGGGGGATTGTTCTACCAAGGTAGGTTGTGCTATATCACCTACATACATGAACTACATGAAATGGTGCATCTGAATAAGTAATGAAACAAAGGAAAAAAAATGTAAACAAATCTTTATTTTTAAAAATGCACTATTATTACTCAGTAGAATCTAGTATATTAAATCTAAAATTTCCCTAATACATTTTCTTAAATTTACTTTCCATGTTAAATTATAACAAATTATAAATTATAAGCTAATCTACCGTTACTAACACTATAATTTAAAAAAAAAAAACAATAACCAGAGCTGATATTTTGAAACTATGCTAGCATGATATGCGTTGTTTGATTCTTTGGTTTGGTTGGTATATAGATAGAACCTTGCACTCAGTTAATGCTGACTCATCTCTTTAACACCAGGTACCTGCTTGTGTTCCCAACACCTGCATTCATGGAACATGTCTGGAGGGGATCAACAACTTTACCTGCACTTGTGACCAAGGTTACACAGGTAGGGAGGCTACAGTGACATCTGAATTTATTTTTTAATGCTATCAACACTTAGCTGCCATTGTTTTAACAATGTTGAATAATCTCAACACAGCGGTAAGGATAAAAATGTTCTGCATGCAAAAAGAATATGGTAAGAATTCTAACATGATAATATTAAAATATGTACCTGAAAAACTAACAATTCTAACATCACAATAACTGTTACAATTGACAATTTTGTGTTTTTAGGATCGTTCAATTGGGTGGATAGGGTAAAAAAGAACAAAATTTAAAAAATCTTTTCAATAATAAAAAAAAAAAAAACACATGTTGTTCCACTAGAAACTAGATCAACACAGCTAACACAAGATCTGCTCACACTCAACATGGCACCACTCCTCTCCAACTTGCCATGGGAGGCCACTCTATACTCTTACATAAACAGTGTTTATATTTTACTGGACCATCAACACACTAACAATGAAATTACTTTGTGAAAAAACTAACAATGCAAAATGGCATTTACAATAAATATATTTCACCTATATAATATAGATGACTGTAAACCTAACCCAGTGTAACACTTCTTCCCACAGGTAGCAGATGTGAGGTGAATATTAATGACTGTAACCCTAACCCATGCAGGTTTGGTGGCCACTGTAAGGATGGTGTCAACGCACATACGTGTTTATGTATCCATTCACATGCTGGCTCCAACTGCCAGTTTACACGTACGTTTTAACACTTTCACATTCTAACATAGCCAGATTATATGGGAGTTACATTCACTTCACATTCTACAGTAGCTCCTACACAGGTAGTTACTATTGTTCGAGAATAAATGTACACAAGAGATAAGGAAGTTTTCCTAATAACAGCATTAGATTATTATTACCTGTCTTAAAAGCACAACCTGACACACAAAAATGTTTAAATATTTGTTTCAATTTTACATTAACTCAGGCCCTATTTTTTTTATCAAATACATCATTATATTTATTCAAAATTTTTAAAGAAATTAATTCAGAACATCTATAGTTAATGAAATTATCATCATTACTTCCCTCTATTTCAGTTGATCTGTTTTCTCCAATCCTCGAAGACGTGGACATAGCAGGGGGGATAATTCACAACCCCCAGCACACGCGCAACCTGTACATTGTGGCAGGAACCCTGACAGCCGCTGTGGTTGTCATGATCCTGATCCTGATTGGTTGCTACTGCCGCATCAGTCAGGCCTACCTGTCATGTTGTGGAATATCCAGGCTGTTTTGGTACAAGAAATACAGAGAGTGAGTACACAAAATGGCAAATTTCTTGTCTTGTAGTACAGTATGTAACTCAACAGATACACCATTAGTGTTGGATTGTCTAGAGTGAACTGAATTTGAGTTTAGATTATCTTCTATCTGATACATGACAATATAAATGGCTACCAAAGTCGAAAGGGTGTTAATCAAAACTACTAAAATTACTGTAGAGTTAAATGCAGACTCATAATTTTTCCAAATCTTAATTTCCCTTGTCAAACACCACTCAACATAACTGGTAAAACAATTACAATTTTATTATTATTAAGCTATCTGATATTAGAAACTGGCAATTTTATTAAAAGAAAGCTGCTTAGATTAGATGCTAAAAAGTGTCAATTTTCTTGGTTGTGTTGCCATTAACCCATTAGATACCAAAAGCTGGCAACTACTAAAATAAAGCTGTTGATATTTACCCATTAAGCTATAAAACTGGCAACTCTATTACAGAAAGCTGTATTGTCATTAACCCATTAGCTACTAAAAAGTAGCAACTATTACAGAAAGCTGTATTGTCATTAACCCATTAGCTACTAAAAAGTAGCAACTATTACAGAAAGCTGTATTGTCATTAACCCATTAGCTACTAAAAAGTAGCAACTATTACAGAAAGCTGTATTGTCATTAACCCATTAGCTACTAAAAAGTAGCAACTATTACAGAAAGCTGTATTGTCATTAACCCATTAGCTACTAAAAAGTAGCAACTATTACAGAAAGCTGTATTGTCATTAACCCATTAGCTACTAAAAAGTAGCAACTATTACAGAAAGCTGTATTGTCATTAAGCCATTAGCTACTAAAAAGTAGCAACTATTACAGAAAGCTGTATTGTCATTAACCCATTAGCTACTAAAAAGTAGCAACTATTACAGAAAGCTGTATTGTCATTAAGCCATTAGCTACTAAAAAGTAGCAACTATTACAGAAAGCTGTATTGTCATTAACCCATTAGCTACTAAAAAGTAGCAACTATTACAGAAAGCTGTATTGTCATTAAGCCATTAGCTACTAAAAAGTAGCAACTATTACAGAAAGCTGTATTGTCATTAACCCATTAGCTACTAAAAAGTAGCAACTATTACAGAAAGCTATATTGTCATTAAGCCATTAGCTACTAAAAAGTAGCAACTATTACAGAAAGCTGTATTGCCATTAACCCACTAGCTACTAAAAACTGGCAACTCCATTAACAGCACGCTGTATTGCCATTAACCCACTTGCTACCAAAAACTGGCAACTCTATTAACAGCAAGCTATGTTGCCTATCCTCAGAGATTTGACCATCAATGTGGATGTCACCAGTGCCTCAGACTGTCCACTGGCAGTAGACTCCTACTGGAAACAGATAGACTGTGAAACAGAGGCTCTACACTCCAGTTCCTCTAGGAACTCATTCCAGAACCACACTGTGTGAGCACTTCATCACATGCTTTATTTACACATCACGCTCAATTTTTTTTTTTAAAAGCTGGATCACTTGTACGCCATATTTAAATTAATTTTTAGCTGAACAAACAAAACTATTTTTTTTTAAATTGCAAGGGTGTTTATACAGAAATTTTATCACAATGTTAAGAATGCTGATTTTAAAAATACGAACAATGAAATTTTTTATTTTATTCAAAACAAGTGCTCATACTGATGATTCTTTTTAATTGCAAATAATTTCTATCAACTGGGTTGTACTTCATTAATTACTCTTGCCTTTTAAATTTTTTCCTGATATGTTGTTAGTGATAGTAATAAGTAATCAAAAAATGTCTTTGTTTATGGTTTCTACACTGTTTTCTTTACATTTTTAACGTCTTCATTACAACACTAGTGTTGCAGTGTATTAAAATAAATGATGTGAATATTAATCTTGTTTAAAATAATATTGTTTGTATAAACACCTATTTCTATGATAGTTGTCTACCCATGTAGATACATGACACTGTACATATTTATAAATATAAATCTTTCATTACTGCATTTTAATTACTTTGCAATAGTCAGCCATAAAAAATGTATGATTGCAAATTTCTGTCAATTAAAATTCTGTATGATGTGTGATCCAACGTATCATTATGTCAGTTAAGTAAATAAAAGTTGACACCTCGATATTAACTGTGTGGCCTAAGCGGTAGAGTGCTAGGTTGCTAACCTGAAGTCTCGAGTTTGAATCCTGGTTCAAGTTAGAGGAACGTCCTTGAGTCTACTAAGCTCTGATAGGTACATAACTCACATTAGGGAAAGCAAAGGGCGGCTGGGCAAAGTGCTGACCACACCATCCCTTTATATGCCAAGGTCAAGAATCATATAAAGAACCATCTACCCAAAAGATTGCCAGGTCTAAACAGGTTTCTTAATCCCATACTAGCCGTAAACTGTTGAGAGGTTGGTTCTTATGTACATTTCAACTTACCAACCTGAAGGCTGGTGATTTAAAAAGTCCTTCAGAGCCTTGGATGTTAGGAGTTGACTTTCACCAAACCATCCTAGATTAAAGAAAAATGTTTTTTTAAACACCAGCTCGACAATAAGATAATTATTTTAAAAATCTCGTCTGATTATTGCTGCGAGTTCCCTAATCACATTAGGTTGAAGAAAAATGTTTTTAAAATACTAAGGGGAAGAATAATTTTAAAAATATCTAGTCTGTATGATACGCTCTAGACATTAAATAAGATTATTGCTGTGATTTTTTTGTATCATGTCAACCTCTGTTAACACATGTTTCAATAAAGTAATAATTCTAACAAAGATACTTCAATTTGTTTTGTCAGTAATTTCATATATGTCTAAATATTTTACATTTAATTAAACACACAGGGAAATATAAAAAACCTTATTACAATATCAATAAGATTATACTGCACTAGATGTAAGAAAATAAACACATTTTTCTTTAGCTATAATAGGAAAAAATAAAATATTAGCAAAAAGCACTGAAAATATTTCTAGAACCACCAATGTGTTTACCTTTACTTTTATTTAACACTGAAAGACAAGTCTATTTTTATAATTTGAGTGAATTTAAAAGTTAGCTATGATAAAAGTTATGACAGTTCAGCATTTAGTTACTGCAATAGAATAAAACAAATATAAAAAACCTTTCTAATAGCAAGCTTTTATGCACTGAAAATTAAACTAATCTGCTTTCTTTCATAAAAGCTTTGGTTACTCGTGAGATCTTTTACATATTTTAGCAACCAAAGCTTTTATGAAAGAAAGCAAATTAATTTTATTTTCTTATTTTCAGTGCATTGAAAAGCTTGCTAGCTAGTCATCTCCCCCTTCTGTTGTTATCTTTTTTGTTATCTTCCCTTAATTTCAAAACAGTTTAATTTTTAATGACTTATTACATTAAATAATTAAATTAAAAAATAGATAGACTTGGATTGTCACCAAAGTAGAACATATATGGAAAGTTTGAAGAAAATAGCTGCATTAGAAGTGGGTCAAAATTGAGTTTTAAGATTTGCCACAAACCCACAAACGTTGCGAACTAAATAAAAGCTTGTAAAAATAAAATTGTTCAAAGATTTGACCACCAGTCCCAACCACTGACAGGATCTTGATAAGAAAAGTTGATTAAAAAACTGTTTACAATGTATGAGCATATTATGCTGTCTAGAGTAGGGCTGACAAAATGATAGACAAGTAAATATCTTCAGTTACTGATATGCTGCCACAATGATAGACCACTGAATGTCTTCACTTACTGATCAACTCTACCAATAGCATGATTGTTTGTTCATTACACAACAATTCATATTCTTTAGGCACAGGGATTGAATACTACCAAAACCATGTGGTATTTATCTGGCCATAATAGCCTTAATAAAGTCACACTTGAGAGGGTGCAATTTGGTGTCAATTTCACTGTAAATCAGATAAACAGAATACTTTTAGTAAAACACAGGCCCAAAACCTAATATTTAGGGACTTTTTAAAAAGTAATGTTTTGGCCTCAATTGAAATCCCTAGTTATTGTAATGACTGAGTTAATATGTTCAAGTTTTTTTCAACATAAACCAACCTGAATTACTGGGATGATAATTCATGACTGAGCTGCCAGATGAGCAGCTGTTAGGTGAGAAGCTGCCAGTACATCTGGAGATGTTAAACAGTAAGTATTTAAACAACTTTTAAAATGATCAAACAAAACGCTCACCTTAATATTGTTATTATCAATTACCAAAAGAATAGTTTAAAATAAATACTGCCAATCGCCACTTCTCCATTATTTTTCAAAGTATTAAGACCATTAACATTTTAAAAAATGTACTGATTAAAGTTTGTTCCCATTATACAGACGTTAGTTAAAATTTTAATAGCAACACTACTCTTTTGTGTATAGTAATTAACACTTAATTTTGTACCCATATTAAATAAATCTTATTTTAATTACAACTTGTTTTGCATAAATAAATGAATGCCTTCTTAGTCAGAGTGCCAAGTAAAGATTAGTTTACACGCAACACCTGTATTTTTTTAGTCATATGGTCAGACATGTGAAGTACTTTATTTCAGTGTGAGTACAATTTGTTGTTTGTTCAGGGCTATGTTGGTAGCCCTATTCAAGTTAAACAATATTTGTATGCACTTATCTAGATGGACTGTGAGGCGGTAGTGTATTAGATGTAGTTACCTGTAGCAGTAGACTTTGACATCAAGTTTAACTTTCTTGTGTAACATCCAGCCAATCATCAGGGGGACTTGCTAATGTAATATCTGCCTTGTTTCTTTGTGGATTTGTTTTTTATTGTGTGCTTGGGGTAGGGGAACACAAGCCCATAGCAGTACAATATTTGTTCCGAGTGTTCTCGGGTTGGGTGAACTTAATCTTATGGTATACCAGTAGGCTATTTTATTTGTTCAGAGTGTGCTAATCCTATAACAGGGTATTACATAACAGCTCAACTATACTTCAAGTTGCTGTTATAAAATTAGAAGTTGAATTGGATAAATCAGTTACTGATTTTCATTTACTGAAATTACTGCATTATTAACTTGTACTTTCTCTTTTCATTAAATGCAATCAGAGGAGCAGGAATTGTAATTAATTAAAGAAGTTCTTTTCTTTTTTTTTTAAATTAGTTTATTTAAAAATAAAAATGCACATAATTACAAAACATAAATGTACAATAATTATTATCCTAGTTAAAACTGTTTGTGACGTGTTTTTTTTTTTACAGAAACATAATAATTCATTTGGGTAAAATTAAGCCCAGCAGCATAATTCAATTTTTTAAATTAATGAACACATCATTACAAGTGGTGTTGTTTTACAAATGTGAATAAGATATAAGTTATGACCCTGCTAGTCACCTATGTGAAAGTTGCTCTTGTAAACAAATGTGTATGTCCAATGAAAAATATTACACTTTTATGCTCAGTTGAATGAGATATTGCTCTGTACAATAACTTTGAAAGAACTGAAATTTTAAATGAATGTTTAGTGTTGTACTAATTATCTGTAACTTTGTCTTGAAACTAAGCACAATTAAATTACATCTAAGCTAAATTATTGTATTTTAAATTTTTCTCATTAAAGCCTATTGGCGAAGTGTTAGGCAATTTATTTTTTCTTTAATCCAGAAATTATATGTGTTTATATTTTAAAAATGTAGGAATTATCTAATTTATTGAGTAAGCAGCAAATTTTGTTAACAAAAAAATTGAGATCTCTAAAATTATTATTTTGGTTGTTTTTCCAATGTAAATAATTGTGCTTAAAATAAATATTGCATTTTCATGAAAGTTTTATTTTAAGTCTAGATCTATATAAAACAAATTAAAATACTGTAAGACCCTACTTCTTATGTAACACTGTGTGCTTTTGTTTCAGTTTTTTGACATTTCTGTGCTTTGGATATCACTGGTTATTTTTATTATTTGATAGTACTGCTATAAAATAAGTACAACATAAATCTTAGCTTAATAGCTTTTTCACATAATATAAAATCACTTCACAGAGAAGACTGGCAGTGAGTGACTAAAACAAATACAACTGGAACAAAACTGAGAGACCAGTACATGACACTCATGTTCTGGATAACTAGATTCAAGAGAAACGTACACTACGTCTATGCTATGATACATTTTTTGAAGCTGGTTTTCAGCATTCAAACACGAAACCACCCTTTCAGCTTTTGGTTTCGTTACAAATTCCAACAACACTAATAAACAACCAACCGAGACTGTACATTATTCTCTACTAAGGGTCTTATATTAAGGAGTAACCATTAGTCCCCTGCAGTATCCAGGTCAGAAGTTGAATTCAATCTGAAGCACAATCTACTGGAAGAAGGAATGAGGCACATTGTGGTTAAAATGTCCAGGCAGGATCATTAGATTGGCTGTGACCAATGACAACCTCTCATAAATAATAATACATTTTCAAAGTGGATCATAAATTTTACATCTTGCTCATTAAGATGCCCTGACAGTGTCCTTTCTGCATATTATTTTGTGAAAACAATGCAATTTTTTTATACTGATATTCATTCAGATGTGTGAGTAGAGCTATTGCAATTCCATAAAATGTTGAATTTTTAGTTATATTACAAATTTTTGCCAATCAATATTTGGTAGGAGTTTGCTCAGAGTGCATGCATATGATTAGCCATGTTACTCAATGTATATTACTTAAGTTTGTTTCTTTTGTATTTATTATTTTAAAAGTTCAAGTAGGTATCTCTTTTTAATTAAATTACTGTGTATAAAAATTCTACATTTCAACAAAATTTAATTATGGCAGTAGGCTAATTTTTCTGTGTATTCATTATTTACACTCAGAGGCATTATTTTACATTTAGAGTAATGGCATGTCTAATGACTATCATTGAATATTTTTTATAGCCAGCTATGAAATATAGAATACATGTTTAAATGCATCTAACCATAATATTGAAGTATTTTTAAACGGTATACACTGAACTTGTGTAATTCAAATTCTAATGTTGAAATGTAAAATTCACTGCTTATTAAAACTAAATAAACTGTTAGAGATTACACCAACCTCTTAAAAAATGTACTAGTGATTACAAGCACACCAATTTGCACTAAGTTCATTAAGCATGAAATAAAAATCCCTTATAATTATTATAATTTACTATTATATATATTAATTAATTAATGTATATTTTAAAATGTATTTTCTACTGGTGTTCATTCAAGAAATATGGTATTCTGTCTTAAAACCCTATTTTGGTGTGGTGAATTAAAGACTAACTTACATTTAAAGTCCCCTGTAAACACCTTCCTGTCTTGATGAGTAAGCTTCATAGGCATTTCTATCTAACCTGAGAATACAGATATATTTTATCAATTATAAAATGTAAAAATTCTAACTAGTTAATGTTACACTTGCTGCATGACAAAGTGATAACAGAAACAATCTGCCAAAAACTAGTAAATTTTCTATAACACAAATCAAAACAACATTCAAACACTGGCCATTCTAAAATAATTATAATCTTACAAACTTGAAGCATTCAGCACTTATAATACCCTAGTAACAGTTGTTTTTTTATCAATGACATTTCTCCAAGCACTTTTTTCCCCTCAGAAAGGTTTGAAATATTTTTAACAAGGTTTTTGAGGGAAACAGCCATCACTGCTATAGTATAGTTCAAAATTGTTTTTTTTTTTTGAGTTTGACAATGGGATTTCTCTGACCCTTAAAGTTGAGTAGAACTATGCCCCCCCCCCCCCCCTACAAAGGCAGGTGCCGTTAAAACACTACAGAAATGTACCTCTCTCTTTTAGCAGGTACTGCAGCTTGCCCTGATCTGTATTCTTCATATTCTCGTCTAGCCAGCATTGCATTCCTTGCAGCTTCCATTCCTTCTTCATAAGGATCCACAGGCCGTTTACGTCTGAAATACATGGTTGGTCATACAAATTTTAATTGGTGCTTCACAAGCTTTACCCAGTAGATATAAAAAATCTTTGAACAGGGTAAACATAAACAAGATAAACAGAAAAGCCTTGTCTCTGTATATGTGGAAGTCACCAACACTTACTATGTTTTCATTTGTAGCATTTTAAGGCCAACAATGCCTAGAATTTCAATTTGAAGTAATTTATTATCAACAATATCTATTATATTATTGAAATTTTAAGCACTTCATATATATGAACAATACAACTATTGATTTTTTTTGTTTTGTAAAAACATGGTGTAAATATAAATGTAAATACCAATAGATGCTCAGAGTTTAATTAACCAAGAAATGTAACATATTTTCATCACATACACAGGTACATACCCAGCCGGTTCATTGGGCATCCTTGCATTTGTTGGATAAGAAACATACATATCAGTTTCCGCAGCAGCCCTTTGCTCCCTGTATGGGTCTTCCCTCATACGATATTCAGCTTCAGCTCTGGTATAATATACAATAAAATACACATACAATAAAAAATTGGGATGTGATTCAAATTAATTTTAACTTGTTCACATTGTTACAAGGGTATTTTGGTTGCTATGTAGGCTGGACAATATGCTATTTATCAAGTTTATTTTCTGCCATGTTCATCTATAAGTAACATCACTAGATGGTCAGAAGGAGTAGATTCAGCTTTGTGTGACGTTAGGCTATGTAGTAAATAAGCGTTAAGAAAAGTGACAGCATGTTTTTATCTCTTAATTATTCAGAATGTTAATGACGAAATGCCCATCATTTTAGATAAGACGTGGTTATTTTAGTGAGGAGTGGGGGTTGTTGAAATATTGTGATATTTTTAAGGTGGAGGTGGATTTCTAGCTTTTTCTGAATACTGCTCCTCATAGCCACCCTCTGTGTAAGCCTCTTCACCTTGACCCTCATAATATGGATGATACTTTAGGTTGGATTAGTGTTAGGGCTTCAATTAGGGTAGCAATACCAACAAGATTGGAGCATTGAACATCACCAACAAAAGTTCCAGACATATGTATAGTTAAAATTCATTAAATTAACAGTGAACTAATCATGTTATATTTAATTAGGAACA
Source organism: Physella acuta (assembly GCF_028476545.2). Classification (NCBI taxonomy): domain Eukaryota; kingdom Metazoa; phylum Mollusca; class Gastropoda; family Physidae; genus Physella; species Physella acuta. Next base: position 59,729 of record NW_026733710.1, on the reverse strand, counting down.
TTAAATTAAAATGTGGGTTACCGTCGTCTCCTAGCTTCCACATAAGCCTCTCTAGCATTACTTGCACCCTGGTACTCCTCAGCATACCGAGCGGCCGCAGCAGCTGTTTCGGGATACAACATTTATTTAGTAAAAACAATAAACAGCTTTAGAAAACTACAGGGAAAAGTGTTTGAAAAGGAGACGGCCTAAACAGCTGATGGCAGATTGAAGATTTACCAAGCACAGAAGAAACAAAGTAAATTCTAACCTGCCATTCCCCTTCTTTGTGCAGCAGGGTCTATTGACATAAGTTGAGGCTTTGGTTGAGGTCGTTCTGTGGCATACCTACAACAGATAATATCTTATTGGTTATCTTATCTCAAGTTTTATATCAGGACTTGAGATCTTTAATAAGTCTGAGTTATTTTAATTTAAAGACATATGAACATTAAATGATAATTTCTGATGTATTGTATTTACATAGTTCAACAACATTTTAAAGGAAGAAAATTGTAAATAATTTACACTGCTGTTTACAAAGAAAAGTAGTATTCCGTTGTTTTTTTACTTACAATGAGCACAGCATCTAATGTTTACTTTCACCACCACAAATATACAGCTAAAAATGTAATTGAAAAAAAAAGTAATAATGAAGAAGAAACAAAATAAAAAACTAACATGTCATCAGCAGGGGGCCTCGGCCTTGTGTTGGGGGCAGGTTGTCTAACAGTAGTAGTTGCTGGCATTCTCCTGGCATATGCTTCATTGTAGGACTCCTCTGCATAGGCGGCTGATGCGTCTTGCCCCATGTAAGGGTCTGGCCTTAGTAAGCCACCTCTCCTAGCCTGAACTGCACCACGGCTTACTGCTGCCCCACGGTTGACCGCTACACCACGACCAGGTCTTGGTGCGGGAGCTGTACCATGAAATAATCAAAATAATGCCCATCTGGGATTACGTTAACTTAAATAATTTAGAGACAGGTCAAACAGATGGGAGAATAGGAAAAAGTTAAGAAATAGCCATAGGTCAAGCAGCTCAGAGGTAGAGTAAGATTAGAGCCAATCAAATAGTCCGACCAATGAGAATGAGATGACCAGTCAAGTCTGTAGGTGAGCGGTCAGAGATAGCATGCAGTTGGCTTCGCTAACATGTAGCAGTTGGAGATAGATAATGCTAGTAACTTGGAGCTGGATTAGTTAGGTTATAGTTGAAGAGTAAATTGTTGTACTAATACTAAGTTATAGTGGATCAATCAGTAGAAGTAATGTGTAGGATACTTGAGTTAGGATTAAATTGACTGTGCATATGATAAATTCAGATAAATAAACTTGGTCATAACTGAACTTGGAACTGCGTTGTTAAATATTTCCCCCACTGAAGAAATCTACTAGGCACTAATGAAGGAGTCAAATATAGAAATGGAGTCGATTTTTATTTCATAACCTCTCATTGCCACATTAAATCATTAAAAAATGTTTAAATTTTGTAAATAGACTAGAAGACAGTATAGCAAAATCAGATACCTGCAGTGGCTGGGACTCTGCCTCTTGATCTGCCATAAGGATCCTGCATTACCCTGGGATCTTCCTCTTCATAACCCTCCTCCCCATAAGATGGTGCTATATTAGGCTTTCTGGGTACAGGTGCTGCTGCTTGAAATATATTTAAACAAATCAATAACTCAAGCATAATCTTCATTTTTAACAATGCATTGAAATATAAACAGGAACATGAAATCTTAAGTGCAAATAACAGTTCAACCTACTTGGTGGTCTTGCGGCTCTGTGTTGTTGCATGGCTAGATCATTATAACCATAGCCATATTCATCAACTTGTCTGGGCTGCTGAGGTGCTCCTCTACCTCTGGGTACAGCAGCTCCTCTAGGATGGGGTTCGGGTCTTTCTGTGTAATAATCATTCGGGTAACTTGCTTCTTCTGAATACTGCTCCTCGTAGCCACCCTCTGTGTAAGCCTCTTCACCTTGACCCTCATAGTATTCATCATTCTGATAACCATTGCCTTCGTCTCCGTAGTATTCTTCCCCACCTCTCACATGACCTCGACCTCGTCTTGCTTGTGGGCTAGGAAGTAACGCCCGCCTAGAGGCCCCGCCCCTGAAACCAGCACCTCTTTGGGAATATTCTTCGCCTGCACCACCACCTCTACCTGGCATGCCTCGTCCAAATGGTGGAGGGGCACCCCTGCCATAGGGGAATCCTCTTCCTGGTGGGCCCCCTCTCGCCATTCTCCTCACTGGACCTCCTCTCCCTGGACCACCTCTGAACTGCATGCCTCCTCTGGAAGGAGGGTACTCCTCATAGCCTTCATTGTTACCAAACTCCTCATAATACTCTTCCTCTGGATACATTTCACGAAATCTATCCCCACCTCCTCCAGCAGCAAAACCTCTCATGCCTCGACTTCTCATGGGTCTACCATCCATGCCACGCCCTCTCACCAAATCTCTCCCCAGACCTCTACCTCTCCCACCCCTGTCTGCACCCCGAGATATCCTGCCCCTGGGTCCTCCTCTGGTAGAAAGCTTATCCAGACTGTTCAACTTTTTTGTCTTTTTTAACCCTATCACTGCTTGTTCACAATGAATGGGTGCTTCACCTCCAAAATCCTAAAAATTGATAATCAAGGAGATATTAAAAAAAACACTGATACTATTCACGCAAAAAAAAAAAAGATTAACATTACAATAAATCACTTTTTAAAAATACCTTTCCCTCCATAGCTTTAATAGCATCTTCAGCATCTTGGGGGTTCTCATATGTGATGAAGGCAAATCCTCTTGGTAATGCACTTCTTCTGTCTCTGATTATATTCACTTTAAAAAACAAAAAATAAGAAACTGTAGATAAAAGATCTTACTGTTTTTTAATTTTAATTTCTAAATCATCCAAATGTTACAGAAACAAAATGAAAATGCTGAAAGTAATAGCTGTGTTGAAATGTGCTTTATTTGTTTAAGTCAACCATTAAAAAGCCTAACTATTAAGCGCTAAGCCCATATGTAAAATAATGGGAACCCCTAGTTTGGGTTAGGGCAAGGGTTAGCACTAGGGCTCGGTTAAGGGTCAGACTCCAATGTCTAGGGTTGGGGCATGGGTTAAGTTTTAGGCTGTGGTGAATGCTTAAGATCTTTAATAAGTCTGGTGTAAAGTTAGACGTACGCATTTTTTTTACATCTACTTCAACCACCTTGACATTTTATGATTTTTAAATTTTTTTTCCCAAATATTTGAATAAAACAGAATATAACGCAGCTAGTAAGCCCAGTATGTCTAATTTATTTCATAATAAACTTCTTCATCATAGCATTTACCTTCAGTAATTCTGCCATAGGGAGCAAATTCTTTCTCAAGATCACTTTCCTTATACTCTTTTTGTTTAGGAATTCCAGAAACCATTATTTTTCCAGGTGTGTCTGGCTCCTGTTTGAGGCGACTTTTCCCTTCATACTTGGATTCTTTAGTAGTTACCTCAACTTTTACAACGGGTTCTGCTTCAGCCATTTTATATCCTTTGTTGATAAAATAAAAACTGATAGTACACAACAATGGAGCATTAAAGAGTATAAAATGTACAATCAAACATATATAATATATATTAAATAGTTCTTGTAGATTTTAAACAGAAAACTATTCAATTATTTGGGTGATGGTAAAGTTTGAGAGGATTAAATTGTGAGGCAGAAAATGCGAGGTGGCAAAAACCGCAGCCATGTTTCAGTTTTTTGTCTTGCATTTTATGCCCCACCTAAAACGACTTGATAGCCTGGGTAGGGGAAAATGTCAAGACGGCCTGTGAGAATTTTACCAAAAATCAACTATCCTGCACTATTACTATTTTGGATTTCCCCAGTCAAAATTCTGCAGGTTGCCAGCAAATATTCAGTCTACAACAGAGGAAAATATGTCAACTAAGTTTTATCCTCGATATTTTTTCAGTGCTTAGATCTAGATTTCTATAATCAAATTTTAATAATAGGCCTAGATTCTAGCTAGCCTAATTAGTAATTACTAATTATAAAATTATTTTATCTTTTTCAGTTTGTTGGCCAAATGCCGGGTCATGATCATGTCTGACAAGTTGGTAAACTGTTGTGCATCCGAACGTAACATGCTTAGTACACAACACTGGGTGTATTAATCATTTCAACAAAAATATTAAAGACCTAGATTGGAATCAGAAGCGAAAGAATATGGGAAAATAAAGTATTAATGTAGTAAAATTGTAGCACATACATTCATACACACAACAAGACAACAACGCCGTGTTAAGTCTAAACCGGAAGTAGCCTATCAACCAGATACTCGTACACATTGTATTTCTTACTCACAAGCACCGTATTATTGCTAAATAAAGCCACTTTTAATCAGTTTGTATATTATTTGATGACATTTTCTAAAGTAGGCTAGTGAGGAATATTACACGATATTGGTGTGGCACTTCACTGAATAAAATGCGCTTTGTTTGCAAATTTATCTGTATTTAACACATCGAAAGGTCGTCGATGTACTAATAGTAAGCGTACACGCTAGGCGTACATGTCGTCACTAATACAGTGTTTCTTCCAGACTTTTTCTCCAGGGTGGGGGCACTTTATATGTTCAGGGAGGCGGACAACATTTTTCGGGGGGGGGGGGGGGGGTGGACACTGGTTATAGTATATGTTTTCTATATAAATTCCATTTCGTTCGGAAGGGCGGTAGACTTTCTATGGGGGGGAGGGGGGGGGGCTTCCCCCCTCCCCCCCCCCCCCCCAAAAAAAAGATGCCTAGAAGAAACTCTGCACTAATATCCACAAACCCCTAAGAATAAAATATGTCACTAGCCTACAGCCGCTCCCCTCCCCCATTTTTTATGATAACACTACTTCACTATTATCGTAGTTTTCGTCCTTAAAAATGTTAAATTAATACTTAATCCCCACCTTTCCCCCAATAAAGTTTTGAATAAATGAAAAAAAAGTCATGTTCACCAATTGTCGTAATAGGCCTGTGGTTGATGTTATTATTTAGAATTGGGGTTTGTGTTATTTTTAAGTGGTATTTTTTCCGTAGGACTATATTTCGTTCAGCCAGCGATTGTTCGGCGTCAAAACTAGTTAATAGAATACTGTCTGTATTCATCTATAACGATCATTTACATCAGAAATCATGAAATGAACCCGGTTCAGGGGTCTGACTTTGCTAATAAATAAACATAGGGGGCTTTAGAAAATGTGTCATAATTTTAGATTTCGTTTTAAAAAAAATTAAGTAAAATATTTATTATTAAGGATTTATGTTTATTTTGGAGGTGTAAAAAAACCATGGCGGATCTTTTTGATTGTGTATGTGTGTGTGTGGGGGGGGGGGGTAGGTTTAAAAAAATAGTAGAAGGGGCTTTTCTGGCTGAGGTAAATTATGAGGTAAAGTTTCTCGATATCGTGTTTGGTCGACACTGATGCTATCCTTGTATTTCTAGCATGATTGGTCTGCGGTAACCAAACAATATCACTTGAATGCAGTAAGATGAAAAGATAACTTTTACACGGGTGTAACCGTGTTGAAAGGTCTTGTCATACACCACAATACACCTAGTGCAACAGCGATAATGCCCCTTTGTTTTTAACGATTTCCAGTTTCAAATTCTCAGGGTCCATGCCAGAAGCGTAGCGACCCTACCCGGCGCCCAGGGACAAACTTTTCGATTTGCACCCCCCCCCTCAAGATTTCGATTTACACCCCCCCCCCCTCAAACTTTCGATTTACACCACCCTCAACCTTTCAATTTATTTTTCCAACCCATTTTAGCGCCCCCTAAGGTCGGCGCCCGGGGACATATGTCCCCCCCCCCCTCGCTACGCTACTGGTCCATGCACCGATTTCACAACACAAACATAGTTCATCTTAAAATGCATCTCCTGCCTATCTAACAAAATGTTATAGGGGTGCCTATATCAAACACACAAAAACGTGCTTTGTGATATTTTAAATGATTGGAATCACATTTTAAAAAAAATGCTTCTTCTTTATTTTTATATATTATATTAAGCCGTAAGAGCATAAATAAAAATATGTACAAAGGCACCCCCCCCCCCCCCCCCATTATTAGCTATAGGCTTAATAGTCATAAAATGAAACACACCCATATCCCATTTGTTTTTTATAAAATACACACGTTCCCTTAGCACCAATTTTTTGAATCGACATATTAAAGCAGGGGTTCCCAACCCCGTGCCCGCGGGCGCCATGGCGCCCGCCGAACAATTCTTATGTGCCCGCCTCTCAGTATTCGCCAGAGACAGAATTTTTTTCATAAACATTATTGAAAGGTTGAAGGGGATGGAAATCGAAGTTCGAGGGGGGGGGGGTGCAAATCGAAAATTTGAGGGGGGAGGGGTGCAAATCGAAAGTTTTGTCCCCGGGTGACGGGAAGGGTCGCTACGCCTCTGGAAGGAGTTTGTCAATTTAAAATAGGTGGTGCCCGTCACCCTACCGATATTTTAGAATGTGCTCTAGAGTAAAAAAAAAGGTTGGGAACCCCTGTATTAAGGCAATAAAATCAGGCTTAGTGGCATGTTTTTCTGCACGATTTCCATTATATTATACCTTTGTTAGATCATTGTAATAAACATTGTGTTAGTGGGAGGGTGAGGCTGGTCAAAGATCAAGTATTTAAAAAATAAAATTATTTTTAAAATACTGTAGGTAATTTATGGTAGGGCAAGAAAAGAAACGTAGGTGACGTAAAGTATCTCTGGATCTGCGTGCTTCCATTTTCAGCCAAACAATGACATAATTAAAGTGACACGGAGGGCGTCGCCTGTCACGGTGATGTATTTCCGGTGCCAAACTCGCCCAGAATGAGATAGTGTCACCAAGATTTTAGACAATGTTGATCATTAATTACAACAAGACAACCTTCCTAGAAATTAAGCCTAGACGTTTTACTACCCGAAATTCTTCTTGGTGAATGCTCATAAATGTACGACATTCCAATGGAGAAAAATAATAATTGTTAGCTTAATAGTAATTTAATTAATTGGCATATTCCCCTCGCAATAGTAGAAGAGTGTAATAACTCTTAACGTATTTAATTTCATACATATACGTTTTTGGCATACTTATTCTAATTCAGATAAACATGAGCCCAATTAGCTTCAACGTTTATGAAATGATATTGTACAGAAAAAAGAAGTTAAAGAATATTATCACGCATAAATCTAAGTATCCACGGTCGATAATGGTTTACTAAACCCCGCCATTCAAGATAAATGGCATATTTTAGGCCTATATTAGAAAATATTTTAAAGTTTTTATGGAAAATAATCGATTACAAATGTGTCATCATCCCTCGTTTACCTCTCTTCCATTGCATTTTGTCACATACAATTTAGACGCACTTAAGTGCCTCATCTTCCACTATTTTTTTAACAAATAAATTGTAGGTATTGTTTTTTAATATCCCTATGGGGGGGGGGCGTATATGTACACGAAACTACTTTTAAAAAAAAAACCGATGATCTTTGTAAATAGGCAAAATTCATTTAAAATATCGCTTTTGCCTGTTATAACTTTTCTTGTGAGTAGACACAGGATTATATGTGAAGGTAAAGGAGATTCCAGAGGGACAGTATCATTTGACGGTAACTGTTTGATATGCATAGAAAAAAACGACGAATAACATAATCATGCTGTACGGGAAGAGATGTGCATTTGATTACTTCGATCCATTGGGCCGATGAAGTAGAGTTCATATGTTTCTTGACCTCGGCATATGAAAGGATAATGTGGTCAGTACTTTGCCCAGCCGCCTTTACTTTCCCTAACGTGAGTTAGGTACCCATTTGAGATGGGTGGACTTAGGGACGTTCCACTGACTTTAACCCTGATTCGTACTCGAGACATTCGGGTTAGCTAGGTTTTCTCTAGCTAGGCAATGCTTCGATTAAAAAATAAATAAATATTTAACCCTAATGCAACTGTAATGTAAAGAGATAACATTGTCATCTAGTACTTTAAAGTATAAGGAAAAACAAATGGAACTAAACATGTGTAGCTTACACCCAATAGAATACTATATGTGAGTTTACATTACATATTACACACAAAGAAGTTATTAACATATTAAGCCTACATATATCACATTTCATTAAATTAAAAAATTGGATTTTTTTTACATATAGTCATATGGGTTTTTGACTGTCTACATAGACATGAACTGGGGGGGGGGGGGGGGATTGGGGAGAAGGAATTTGTTTAACGCATGCTCCGTACATGCAACCAAACAATTCATATGTCTTATATATTTGTATAACTTTGTAGATTAATTAAGGGAAATTAGTACACGTAGTGACTATATTAATTTTAGTCCTGTATTGAAAATCGATTTAAACAAAATAAAAGTGTCATACACTATCACATGTGTAGCAATAAAGTAAATTTAAATTGCAAGATTTTAACATGATGCGTGTAGTGGCATACATTTTTCATTAACAAATTATCCAATTGTCGTATGACAGTCCACGGGATTAGCATCTTGGTGACACTTAGTGTCATACAGCACATGTTCGATACCCAATCGTCAGCCATCGTGGTAGCCCCCCTCCCCCGCGCGCGTGTCACCTAACGACCCTATTGTGTGATCATGAATCACCGATGTTTATGGCAGTGCGGGATTTCTGCGACGTGCTATAAAACATTCGATTTTTTCATAGTTGCAAATAGTTATTTACAAACATGCTGCGTGGAAGTGGTGTATTCTATACTTTAATTCCAGGAGAGAGGATATAGAGAACTATGCTTCAACTATCGACCCAAGTCTATATAAGTAGGTATATAACTTTATTAATTTTATTTTATTATAGTTTAAAGGGTTAGAGTGTAGAAATTTGACTAGGTATAAAATAACGTTAAAAAGCTTTTTCTTTAAATAAGAAACACTTTTAAATGTATTTTTTAAACATAGCTATCACTGAAAATAATTGAAATACAATAGGTGTTATGCAGTCATTTACGAAACTTGAAAATTATTTATACTAAAATTTATTCAGCCTAATAGTTTCAGTAATTAAAAAACTGCATAGACCTATGCCTTAAGGTAAAGGGTGGGATAAAAGTGTAGTGATATGGGCTAATAGCGCTCATTCCCAAAGTTTGTTTTATTTTAGGCTATTTGCTTGGTTGAGTTTTCTGTATGGTATATTTTTAAGGAAAAGTTTTGAAGTACTTTAAATGTTATCTATCGTGAAATTACAAAGTATACTTTCTTGTATTTGAAAATGCTAATTGTAAGTAAAAAATGTAAGTAGTAGAAGTATGCCGCGCAATTATACGGAACCACCAAATATCTTACAAGATATCCAAATCGTGATTTATGGTCAGAAGTACCCAGTTTGCCTCGTCGTTAAGGGTGGCCGTAAGTAGCCAACCATCACGTAATTTTTACCCCCACCTCTAATGTCGCAGGGTGCCACAAAAAGCAGACGCCCTTGCTAAAATTACGTCAAAGTTCAACTACACCCCAATCGTCAAAACTACAGAAGAAAAAAAAAGCTCAAGAAAATATTTTTTTTTTGTTTATCGCTATTGCCCACAATATTACAAAATGTATTATACGTGACAAGCCTCTACCCCCTTCCTGTAGTTTTCGTCGTAGCACATCGCAAGAGAAGTCTGGCCCCCTCTTCCTGTAAATGAGTCTTCATTTATAAAATGCATGGTTCAAATCAGCTATTTAAAAGGAGGGAAAATGCTAAATTATCGTTCAAAATGAAAACATAATGTTTTTTTAAAATTAATTAATTGCAATTAAAATAATTTATGTTTTGAAATTTTCCCCCAGTGTTGTGTGTCAGTGTGATGCATACGTGTAAAGGTAGACCATGGATTGAGGAGCAGTCAGATCACGTGATTTTCCGGTCGAAAGTCTGCCAGCCAGCACTGGAGGCCAATTTACAATTGTTGGTGGGCCAAACTCCTACAGATAGCCACACCGCTCACCGCAACCGACGATCAAACAGGTTCAACGGCCCGAATCACTTGCAACCTTCTCCACCTTGGGAGTGTAAAATGACTTCCAGAGTCACGTTAATGCACCACAATATTTACCCCCGGACAATCGTAGAAGGGCAGTGTCTGACGGATAAATGTTTCCAAGACTTGTACGTCTGCGCTCCTGTGTGGTACGCTGTGAAGCTCCTCCAGAAGGACACGTCGACGTGTAACCCTCTTCCGAGTATCGGAAACACAACGATTTACGAAGAGAGCTGGAAGATTCTAACAAAAAACGTCATCGTGGCCTGCAACTGCCAATCTCCTCCTCAACAAAGACTGTTTTCCAGAAGAAAGCCAAAATCTTTTTCTGAAAGTTTATCAATATAGCATCTGGAATAAGTTGTAAGGAATTTTATAAGGCAACATTGGATTAAAACGTTTTTTTAAAAAGTATTATATGTAAAAAAAAAAAAAGAATAAATGTTTCAAGACCTAATTTGAAATCGAAATCGTAGTGTGATTTAGTTCCAACGTCGACTTCAAGCTGTTGTTATTGAATTTGTGTATAGATCAGTTTTTGGATACCGTGCACTCAAGGAATTTTTTTCAACGTTTGGAGAAACTGTACCAATGTGCCTTCAGAGTTTATATGTTTTCCAAATTAGCAAAGCTGAAACCAAATGCCATCGATGTAGGAGACCAACTGAGGGGATATAACTCAACAGCAAAGATGAGAGTAAAAGTTCACATATTTCCACAAAAGTAAACTGAAACCAAGTGCCATCGATGTAGGAGACCACCGTAGGGGAAATAACTCCAAAGCAAAGATAAACCAACTTTTGCTGTGAGAAAATCCAACAAGAAAATAATTATCAAGGTATTTATATTTTTTAATATACTTTAAAATGTTTCAAATGTAACAAAATTATTGAAGAGAGGTTCCTGTTTTTTATTTTACATCTCATTTGACTATATAATGGTACCCCGTAAATTTGTCTATTTATTTCTATCACCTTTAGTCCAAGATGTCTTATAAAAATATCTCATCTTTGGTATTAAGACAAATAAGATAAACATTTTACTGCATAGATGAGGCACCTTATTTTATAGAGAGCAAACGACAAAAACTAAAACTTAAGCTTCTTGTGTAATGTAACAATTCTACTCACTAATTCAGTAGGTTATAAAATTTAAAATACTGACTCAAAGCATTTTATTTAATTTCAGAACTGACATCCCAAACAGGTGTTTCTTCCACTTTCATGGATCAATTTTTTGTGTGTGTCTGCCTCCAACGTTTCTACAGATTTTTTTTAAAAGGTAAATATTTGAGTCTTTTTGAGTACGTAATTAGCATCCGAAACTATGCTAGTTGTTTTTTTAATCAGTTGGGCTGTCAGCTAAATTTAAATTTTTCTGCTTTTTTCGACAAACACAAAGTCCCCCACAATAACATAGGAAAACGCCGACTGTCCATCAAAAAAAGTAAATTTTTCTAAATTCCCGGAGTTCAAGCTGTAGCCCAGTTTTCGTCTCTCTAACCCCGCCCCATACATTCGATAACCCAGACTTTCGACACAGTGGCGTAGCGAGGTCGGGTGTCACCCGGTGCGGGCACTTAATGGTGTCACCCCCCAGAGACGTAGCGACCCCTTCCCGGGGACAAAATTTCAAGTTTTCGATTTGCACCCCCCCATCAAACTTTCGATTTGCACCCCCCCCCTCAAGTTTTTCTCTATATATTTTGCTATTTTTTGCCTTGGTGTCACCCCCCTAAATGGTGTCACCCGTGCGGTCCGCACCCCCCCGCCCCCCCCCCCCCCACCTCGCTACGCCCCTGTTTCGACATTTACCAGCATAGATATGTATTCTGCATCTTTTAATACAGAAAATCATATACATGATATGATATACTTTAATAAAACACAAAAAAGTCTAATATTCCAAAACCAAGGGAGATAACTTCTCAATTTGACATTTGAATTGTTTTTTTTCTATTATGCGATAATTCGAATATTAAAATTATGTTTTTGTGTCTAACATAATTTTTTCTACAAATATTTCATTTCTAAAAATGTTGCTTTATTACTTAACCAATTACTTTTTCCTTTTTAAAAAATCTTGTGTCTTTCGTTTACTAAACAGCGCATTAACTTTTCGCAAATTATTTTCTAATTGTAGCATAATTTGAGCTCCCAAGCGTGAAGGATGGATGGACAGAGTTTTCTAAACTTCACCAGTACTGCCCTATTCTAGATCCTCTTGCACCAACTTTTTCTCATCACACTGTAAGGCAAACATAAAGTTTAAACTGGGGGTTTAAAATAATTCCACATGCAATCGCAAATAAATAATTATAACAATTATTAATGTCACATATTTCATTTTACGTAATCTACAATGTAATCTACGTAATCTACTAAATATTGATATATAGTTGAAGCTTGATGTCTTGAAACATTGACTGTATAATTAATGTAATATTTAAAAAATGTCGGCAACGCTTTTTTGTCGAGTTACCCCCCTTTTCTGTAAATAATGTTATGAATTGTTATGTATATTTTTTAAATGTTTCAGCATTATAAGTTATTCTGCATTTCTTTGTAATGCAAATGTGAAATTTAGCCATCAGCTATGTGGTTTTAAGAAACTTATGTGTTTATAATGTCAAACAAATTCCAAAAAATGGCCAAACTTTAAATATTTTGAAGCACACTAATATAAAGAATGGTACTATTATTGGTAGTGATTAATATTTGCCTATTTGATTTCATGACGAAACGTAGACGCAAATGTTTTATTTGGTTATATTTGCTTAAAATGTCATTGTTGGTTACGAAATGTAATTTGTAGACCCATTTGTTTTAAATTACATTTTTTAGATTTGAATAACATGCAATCTGGCTGTTTCTAGTGATATATACATATTTCTTTTTAATTAATAAATTTTTCGATTTAACAATGGTTTTTGTTTTAGCTTTATTATATTTTTTTGTAATTGATATTAATCTGGGACTACTTGAGTAATTCAGCGTGGAGATAAAAGTAAAAAGGTTCAACTTACATGACTCAATATCCAGGTTTTAAAAAACCCACCTAATTATGAAGTTCATTCTCAATTTTGTTGGATTATGTTTTCTTAATACTTATAACCAATTAAGGGGTAATGTAACATATGACATATGTAATGTAAACTCACATATAGTATTCTATTGAGTGTAGGGGGTCATCCATAAATGACGTCACACTTTTTAAGACGATTTTTACCTCCCCCCTCCCCTCCATCACACAGCGTCACACAAATCCAGACCCCCCCCCCTAAAATCATGTCACATGTCATCCTACAACTATCTCGTAATTGCAGTTGAATTTTTCTTAAAACATCGATATTTTTCCAAAATCTTGTCAACATAGAGTATTTTAGTCAATTCCTATTATAATTTATTAAAACAGTTTTCTAAAACGCGAAATAAAGGCTAAAAAACTGGTTTTTAACATTGCTTTTATAATGCAAAAGTGTGACGTCACACCATCTGAACCCCCCCCCCCCCCCCTCCCACTTATCACACACCGTCACAAAATTACGGACCCCCTCCCCCTACGAGTGGGACGTCATTTATGGACGACCCTAAGTAATTAAAATAGCTTGGAAAGCATACGATATTGTCTTATACTGTGGGTGGCCATGATAATCATATCCCCCTAACCTCAAGCAGTAAGCGGCCGATTATTTAGCCCCGATCCCTCCAGAATTGTCTAGACAGTTTGTGAATCGATGGTTAGTCAGCTGAGATATGTACTGAAACTGGTTGTTAGGGGCTCGACCATATCAACAACGTGTAGCGTTGTAAGATCAGCTTCCTAAAATTCTAGATAAGTGCACGCCCCCCCCCCCCCCCTCTAAAATTTAACTGCCATTTTATACTTTTAAATGGGAACGATCATAATTGCCACGCTTACTTCATGCACGCCCCCCCCCCCCCCCCCCCCCTCTAAAATTTAACTGCCATTTTATACTTTTAAATGGGAACGATCATAATTGCCACGCTTATTTCATGTGTGCATTTGGGCCATCAGGCTTTTAAAATAAAAAATAAAATTACAGCATATTTTAGATGACCAGCAAGTTACATTACAATGTTGCTTCAATTCTCTCTTCAGGGGAAGTAACGAAGCTAGGTTGAATTAACTGAATACGTTAATTGAGTTGTTTCCCTTACAACGAAAAAACTGATATTTTTTTTCAGGGCCTAGGTTGGATAATTTAAATTCGCGTTTTGGTATTTACTATTTAATATACATACCTTCGCTCTTCTTTATAATAGTATAAATAGTGGTGCATTAACATATTTAAAAAAAACCCATTTATTTTCTTCTTTATTGCATAACCAAAAGCTTGCAATCTTAAATCTTAACATTTTTATTAGGATGCATCTATTAGGACCCGGGTCCCAATAGCCTCAGCCGCTATTGGGACCCGGGTCCTAATAGCCTCGGCCGCTATTGGGACCAGCCAATAGAATTGTAAAGATTTAGTTATACAAAAATTCTTTTAAGATGCAGAGTATCTTTTTTGTTGTGATTTTTTTTCTTGTAATTGTAAATGGTGTATTGCGATCTTGCTTTAAATACCCGATATCATTACTGACAAATGTTTTGATGAGCGGGTATCGTTAGGTCTATGACGTAATTATGGCCTATGGTATGAACTTCTATGGCCGAGCGAATGTTGAGCGCGCATGTAAAAATGTGTTTTATTTATTTTTTCTTCTGTTAAACGTAATTTGATTTCATAGGTCTATCTGTCCATATATATATATATATATATATATATATATATATATATATATATATATATATATATATATATATATATATATATATATATATATATATATATATAAATCTATATATATATATATATATATGTCTATATATATAATTCTCTTCTTCGAGCCGTTAGAAAACAAGCTGCAAACGCTCTCCCTACCTCCCCACCCCTACATGGTTTTAGTGAGCTGTGTTCACTCTAAATGTTTACAAGCAGAGCCAACGATTTTAAACGTAGGGGGGGGGGAGGGGGGGGGGGGGGGAAGGAAAGGGGGGGGTTATGGTCCTTAACGAGCTACTTATAGTGTTTTAAAGAAATATTTTCAGTGTCAGCGTTGGTACTGTCGAATTCACAAATTATGAATTATTGAAAATTAGAAACAACTAAATAGCGGCGTATTTTATGCCGCGGGCCGGCTCGTATAATATAATTTAAGATAGCTCATACAGGCTGCAGACTACAGCTCCCGGGCTCGTTTTCTTGAACACGGATATCTCACATGCGTTGTAGTACGCTTTAATAGAAGCAATCTGTAACATTTGAACTCATAATGACCCCAAATTCTTGTTTCCCCTCTTGCTGGGCTGAGAGGGGGGGGGGGGGGGGGGGGGGACTACGACGACGACAAATCTCGACAAGGACAAGCTCATAGCATTGGTCTTGCTATGACGCATGCTTTACGCCTACACTGTTCCTAAACCAAAGTGAACTCACAGTGACCTGGCCAGACCGTGTCGGTATTTTTCTTGCGCTGACCAGAAAACGTGAGCGGGCGATCAATGGAGCAACGATGTTTATAATTGACGTGTTTAAAAACCTAAATCTAGAAAAAAAAATCTATTTAAAAAAAATAATTAAATAAGACACTTACGCAAATAACTCAATTGAATTGTAAAACTTAGATAAATACACTTACTTCACGCAAAATCGAGAGCTTTAGAAGGTTTCGATCCCGTAGCTGATCGAGATTCGTGAGGTACTGCGTTCTCCACTCGGCCACGACGTCTTACAATAACTATTAAGTATTTAATGATTTTGTATATACAGCTAAATATAGGGTATTAAGAAATAGCAACACAAGAACTAATGCTAGATAATCCGCGTAACTAATTACAATAAAAGACAACAAAATACGAGCAAATCCACAAGAAAAATCAAATAAATATAAAAGGTATAATTTTAATACAGGTTGTGCAAGTGCTTAACGAACTTAATGCCGGGTCCCAATAGCGGCCGAGGCTATTAGGACCCGGGTCCCAATAGCCACTTCCTTTTTATTAGGCTAATAGGCCTATTTTTCTAATGAATCTTTAGAATGTTTAATATTAAAGTTGCACACCAGAGGTGTAAAAAAGTGTTGTAGATTAAAATAATTGTACACTGAAACATCACGAATCACGATGGTCAAAAAGAGGCAGACAACAAGCTAAATTTGATGAAACGCAATGGATGTGACTTAAACCTTTTGTTTCACAGCCAATATCATTGATACTAGGGTTAGTTAAGGAGAATCGATCACGGCAGTTAAAATAGCATTTATCTAGAAAAGATTCTAGATAGAAGAGATCTAGAATCTAGATCTAGATCTATCATCATTTTCATTAAATGTCAGTCAGGACGAATTCGAGGCTTGAGATCGTTTACGTGTCGTAGAATCTAAACTAGATATCTAGATCTAGTTTACCAAATAAATGTAAGTTAAATGTCTAAATTTAGTTATACATTTAGTTCTAGGCCTTTAAAATCCAAACATTAAAAAAAAATATTTCTTTTAGTTTTTTATATTCATGTTCTAACGAAACTTTAAATTGTTTTGTTAATTAAAAAAGAATAGATCTAGATTATGTGATCATGTTTTTACACTCAAACAAGTATACGTGTGAAAAGAAGTCTGATTGGTCCTTCTGAAACTTCCGTCACAATATGTCAGCCTCCATCTGCCAAAAGTAAACAAACCACAACTCAGCTAAATAAAATTACCGAAATTATTCAAATTAGAACTAGAAACGAGACTCTAGACATTGCTAAAACTAAAACGTATGCATAGGCCTAGCTATCTAATTTTAAATTAATTCTGAAATGAGGAAAAATAACTTTTGAATAGACATTAGAGTGAAAAAAACCTCTCCTTGTAAAGCTTTTTTATTTTTTGCCAGTTAAAAATTTTCAATTGGTAATCTAATCTATCGTTTTAGGTAGATCTACGTAAAATAGCCCGCGACTAGATCTAGATCTAGAACTTAGTAATGTGAAAAACAGGTGACTCCTTAAATTTTAATAATTATTTCACATTTTGAGGAGGATTTATGTTTTTTAAAATACAAAAATGTTTCCTTGTTTCATTTATGTACCTGTTTTTTTTAAACAATTGAATTAAAACTTTTCCATAATAAATGAAGACTAGCGATGTTTCCAACAGATGCAACCATGCTCATCTATAATAATAGTTTCGCTGTCTGTGTATGTATGTATGTATGTATGTATCTGACAAGAACGCTCTGACAAGAACGCTCTAGAGAAAACACTAGGAAATTAAAAACTCTCACAGTGAAACGAAAGACGAAGTATGACGTCGACACATTTAGCATGGAGTTGAAAATAATCTCAAGGCGGAAAGTGCACACAGTAATATAATGACGTCATTGATTATCGCGTAAACATTGAATAAAAAGGAAATGTTGTCTAATCTAAATGGTTTGCGTGAAGAGTTTCTTGCATACAATTCTTCGGGTAGGGGCGAAGCCCCACCCCACGCGTAAGAACGTCTGAGCCCCCCCCCCCTCCCCAACTCAAAAGAAATTTCTTCATCGATACTCTATAATAAAATTACCGCCTAATTAATGTGTCTAATCTAAAAAGTGGTTTTCTTGCAATTTCATTAATGCAATTCTTCGGGTAGTGGCTAAGCGCGACACCAGTGTTTCTTTCAGACTTTTTCCTCCCCGGAAAGGGGTGGGGGTACTTAAAATTTTCGGGGGCGGGGGTAGAATTTTCGGGGAGGGGGGCGGACACTGGAAAAAGTATATAATTATATTTCGTTGAATGGGACGGTAGACATCATGTTTTTTTTGGGAGTGGGGGTGGGGGTGTGGGGGTGGTGTGTGTGTGGGGGGGGGGGTGGGGTGGGGTGGTTTCCTCATCGATACTCTGTAATAAAATTACCGCCTAATTAATGTGTCTAATCTAAAAAGTTGTTTTCTCGCAATTTCTTTAATGCAATTCTTCGCGTAGTGGCTAAGCGCGACACCAGTGTTTCTTTCAGACTTTTTCCTCCCCGGAGAGGGGTGGGGGTACTTGAAATTTTCGGGGGCGGGGGTAGAGTTTTCGGGGAGGGGGCGGACACTGAAAAAAGTATATAATTATATTTCGTTGAATGGGACGGTAGACATGCTTTTTTGGGGGTGGGGGTGGGGGGTGGGGTGGGGGTTGGGGGGGGGGTGGTGTGTGGGGTGGGTGGGGGTGGGAGGGGTGGGGGTGGGGGTGGTGTGTGTGGGGGGTGGGTTGGTTTTAGTTTAGAGAAAAGAGACAGCACTATCAACCTAGCGCCCGGTGTATCCTCCTCAACGGGCCATTTTTCTCGTTTACTATAGCAGCCATCTTGTCCAAGTTTTACTTTTATAAGCTTATAGCGCCAGATTCAGGGGGAAGCCACCCTATTTTACAAATGGCTGCTGTTTATATAGCAAATCTTGCTATCAGACACTGCTGTTTAAAGTTAAATTCTGGCCTATATAGATATATTTAGCCATTGATTTAGGTTTATTATTCATTTATCTATAATATTTGACACAAACATATGACAATATACTTCTATTAAAGCCTTGACAACGAGGTAACGTTTTCATACATTAATAGCAGTGGGCGATTTTACGTACCCAAAACGATAAATTACCATTTAAATGTTTCCTTGTTTCATTTATGTACCTGGTTTTAAACAAATGAATTAAAACTTTTCAGTAATAAATGAAGACTAGCAATGTTTCCAACAGATGTAACCATGTTCATTTACTATAGCAGCCATCTTCTTTATTTTTTTTTTTAATTGTAAACTTATAGCGCAAGATTCAGGGGAAGCCACTCTAACTTACAGATGGCCGCTTTTTATATAGCAAATCCTGCTAGCAAACAGTGCTGTTTAAAGTTAATTTCTTGCCTATATTGATATATTTAGCCATTGATTTAGGTTTATTATTCATTTATCTATAATATTTGACACAAATATATCACAATATACTTCTATTAAAGCCTTGACAATAAGGTAACTTTTTCGTACATTACTAGCTGCGGGCGATTTTACGTACCTAAAACGATAGATTACCAAAATTTTAACTAGGCCTAATTTTAATAAATTTTAATAAAATTTAAAATTAGGCCTAATTTGAAAATTAAATATAAAATTAAAATGTAAGCCATTTTTGTAGGCCTAGGTCCTAAAATTTGTTTTTATTTGTATTATTTGGCTAACGGCTAGTCCGGGCTAGGGTAGAGAATTAAGAGAACAGCAGAGCTAGTGATGAGTAGTTAGTCTGAATGTCACTTAAGAGTAAGTTAAGAGTCAAGACATAGGCCTAAGTACTAGTACTATTATTATAGGCCTATGTATTTTAATGCTCTACTTACTAAGTAGTACTTAGTAAGTAGAGCATTAAAATAGAAAGGACTATAATAATAATTCATGTGTAACAGGTACCAATGACTAGTAGAATATATAGTAGGCCTATATAGTATTAATAAAATAGCAAATTTGTACTCTCAATAATCAGGCCTAATTAGATACTTAAAAGGGGTCGGCGTGGTCGAGTCGGTAAAGCTCATGGTTGCTAAACCGAAAAGTCTCGAGTTCGAACCCCCGGGCAGATGAGGCTCGTTAGTTGGGGACAGCAACTCTTCTAGGAGAGACAACTCCAAAATTAAACAACTGCTGCCTTGTAGTTTGTTCTTGGTTGGACAAAGGCTATGGAAGCAAATCCAAAAAGAAAAGCAGGCTGAAATCGGAGTCAATGGCCTCAATGGCGCATAACCAGTTGACACGTAACGCTTAATTGTGTTGGAGGCGTGGTCGAGTCGGCAAAAAGCTCATGGTTGATAAATTTGAACAAAGTCTCGAGTTCAAACGCACTGGCAGATAAATCTCGATCCCCTTCAACACTAATAATTAAGAACGAAGAAGAAGAAGAAGAAGATACTTAAATTAGGCCTAAATATCGCTAATGATATTTAGTAGGGGAGAACACACAACACTTATGGTCTGACCTCTTTGGGATTGTCTTTATTATTGTTATGAGTTTGTTTTTACTCAATGTTGCAAGCCTAAAGGTGGGTTGAGGCCCATTTGTGGATTTTTTTCAAAGGGTTGACTTGAAATATTATCTCACCTCCCCCCTATGTCTTATACTGTCATTTAAGTCAAAACCTGCCCTTCCTAGGAGTGTGACATCTTTTATGGATCAATCCTTTCTGTTATAATGGTACTAGTCTATTACTACTCAGTTACAAGAAGTGGATATGGAGTGTTGATAAAATAAAATGGTAAAATTGGCCTACTGTTGTGATGGGTTTTTAGTTGGTTTTTTTTTACTTGTGTAGCCTATATAAGTTTTTGACTGTGGGGTGTGGATGTAATAAATAACATAGATTAGGGGCCTAATAAAGTGAATTCTTAATTAAAAAAAACAGTTAAGGTTATTGGTTGCTTGTATGATAACTTAATTTTCTACTCAATATTACTTCTTAAATCATTGTATTATAAGTTTAATTAAAAATCTGTATAATGCAATAATGTCTTTGTATGAATTTCAAAATTAAGAAATGAAAAATAAAACCATCAGTAAAAATATTTATTCTAAAAATGTAAATTTAATCAAGCTGGTTCTTTCTTTTTGTGCCTTTTTAGTGGTAAAGCTTCCATACTCCATAATGCTGACATGATTTGTTTCTTATCTGTTAGAAGAATAAAAAAACACTGCTTAAAAATTCCCTTCTTTATTATTTCAGATAAGTAAAAGGTAGAACAAAAACAATGTCGTCCGGAAGAAGGCCAAATAATATGGGCCTTATGCTACTTGGCACCCAGGTGATGAACTATGGAGTAAAAAACATACCACCTGTTACTCTAGCATTGATGGCTGGGCAGACCGCTATTTTTCTCGACTTTTTCCCACAGCATTTTCCATCACCGATGAGCGTCTGTGTAAGTTCATACTTAGGTATGTACATTCATTTTTATAAATCAATTTCTTGTAGTTATTGTTCAAAATTTGCTCTCCCCCCCCCCCCCCCCCCCCCTAAAATTTGTTTAAAATCAGATATCTTTGTTGTAACGTGGCACCTGTTTGAAAACAAATACAAAAGTACAATGCATACCCACCCACTTACTCAACTAACTTTTAATTAAAATTAGAGTTACTAAAAGTTATTACTTAACTTATTGGTCCTTTCAAAAACCACAATTCATTAAAATAATTGTTATATATGCTTAAAAGCACCCACTCCATTACTGAACCAACATTCAGTTTAATGGGTTTTTTTTACTTTTACTCTAATGATTAAATTTACATTAAACATAAAAAGGCTTCCAGACTCTCCTGTAAAAATGGACTGATGTAATCTGATATTTGGAATCCTCAGAGCCGATAATACACACCTTTTTTTTTGTTATTCAAAATACTACAAGTATTAAAAATTGCTAACTGTATTTTCAGTATACTACCACAAAGACTGGATGCGTATGATAAAATCAACATTCGTTCATGGTGATGATATGCACCTCTACTTCAATATGCTGAGTTTGTTGTACAAAGGGACCCTTCTAGAAAAATATTTTGGCAGTTTGTACTTTGCTTATTTGATTGCTGTGTTCTCTGCTGTGACTAGTAGCACTTATGTAGGGATTGGCCTTCTTCTGGGTCACATTCAGCAGAGTTATCTTATGTCCTGTGCCGTTGGATTTTCTGGTGAGTTTTTAAAAAAGAATTTCATATTTCTTATAAGTTAGCCATACTTTTGTATCGTATTGGTAGTTTCTCTTTCATGGGCCATCCTAGCTTCCAAAAATTGTTTTAATTTTAATGATTTAATAATGATTTTGTAGGTGTCCTTTTTGCTTTGAAAGTCTTGGTAACCCACTACAGCCCAGCAAGTGTCAAGGTCATATATGGCATTCCCTTTAACACCAAGTACGTCTATTGGGTGGAGCTTGTCCTTATACAGATGGCAGCCCCTAATGCCTCCTTTGTTGGTAAGATTTCGATAGCATTTGTTTTGTTGGTAAGATTTCAAAAGCATTTGTTTTGTTGGTAAGATTTTGAAAGCATTTGTTTTGTTGGTAAGATTTCGAAAGCATTTATTTTGTTGGTAAGATTTCGAAAGCATTTGTTTTGTTGGTAAGATTTCAAAAGCATTTGTTTTGTTGGTAAGATTTAAAAGCATTTATTTTGTTGGTAAGATTTTGAAAGCATTTATTTAGTTGGTAAGATTTTAAAAGCATTTGTTTTGTTGGTAAGATTTTAAAAGCATATGTTTTGTTGGTAAGATTTTAAGAGCATTTGTTTTGTTGATTAGAAATTTTATCGCAATTAATTTATTAATGGCTGTTTTTGCTGCTACTTCATCGTACACTTTTTCCTCAGGTCATCTGGCTGGTATACTTGTTGGCTTGGCTTATGTAAAAGGTCCATTAAAATTTTTAATGGACATATTTTATCCATTTGGTAAATACTTTTAAGTCTATTTTTTTAACGTATCAATCAATTTTTAATTTTTTTTTAGTTCGGAATATAAATATTACTTAGTAAAATAAGTTACTTCTGTGAGATAGTAAAATACAAGAAAAATGCAATAAAAGTTGTTATTATACATAACATATTCCACATTGTTCCACACTTTACTTGTTGACAGGAATTCAGACTAACAGACACTTTAGTAGTGACACAGGTTCAAGCAGACATCAACAACGGCAACGGTTTCAGTTTAGCGGACGTACAGGTTACAGACCAAGTACCCAAGCAAGGTCCCAACCACGCCCTTTTTTTACAGGTACCCCCACTGAGGGCCTGAGCTTTCCAGATGGTCCCACTAGCCCCCCACCCCAGAGGTCCTACAACAACGACACTGGCTCATCCTCCCGCAGTGCACCCCACCCCTCCACAGCTAGGCAGCCGTACACAGCAACAGCACAGTCTGCCCCTTACTCCACACACCAGCGGACAACACCAAGCGCCCCGCCTCTTGATACTAATCAGCATAACTCGGTGGATCCAGCAGTTTACACAGGTATCCAAGCAGATTATTTTACAAGTACTTGCTGATGTCTGATTACATTATAGTACCTGACTTCTGTCAGGGAACATTTCTTATAATTTTTAGATAATAAATTTTTATTTTAAAAAATCTTATAAGTTTTAAATAATAAACATCTAGCATAGCATGCTTGTCTTATTAAATCAAATTTGATCATGTAAAATAGAATGTACCATGCAGTAATAAGTTTTGCTATGATGTGCTTAAGTTAAGCATGGGACTGCATGGTCAAATGTTACAGCATATGATGTTCACTTGTAAGTCTTGAGTTTGAATCTGAGTTCAAGTCTGTAAAACATCCCTGAGTCTACCCAGCTCTTATGGGTACCTCCCTTGTGTTAGGGAAAGTAAAGGCGGCTGGGCATAGTGCTAACCACACTATCCCTTTGTAAGCAAAGGTCACAAACAGGTGAACTCCACTTCACCTGTCATATGGACCGTCAGGTTTAAAGGAAACTTTGTGCTTATGTAGCCAGTAAGTTTAATGCCATAATGATTTTATTTTCTTTAACAATTCTTGTAGGAGGGCTAGATGAAGATGAACAGTTGAGTTTGGCCATCAACGAAAGCTTAAAACAGAGTTTTAATCCTTCCTCATCATACAGCTATCAAGGTGAGAGACTTGTCTCATTGCCTTCATGTTTGTCTCTCAGCTCTAGTGGGTCATATTGTCTCTCAACTCTAGTGGGTCATTTTGTCTCTCACTCTCAGCTGTAGTGGGTCACTTTGTCTCTCAGCTCTAGTGGGTCATATTGTCTCTCAGCTCTAGTGGGTCATATTGCCTCTCAGCTCTAGTGGGTCATATTGTCTCTCACTCTCAGCTGTAGTGGGTCACTTTGTCTCTCAGCTCTAGTGGGTCATATTGTCTCTCAGCTCTAGTGGGTCATATTGTCTCTCAGCTCTAGTGGGTCATATTGTCTCTCAGCTCTCAAGTCTAATGGGTCACTTTGTCTCAGCTCTAGTGGGTCACTTTGTCTCAACTCTAGTGGGTCACTTTGTCTCAGCTCTAGTGGGTCACTTTGTCTCAGCTCTAGTGGGTCACTTTGTCTCAGCTCTAGTGGGTCACTTTGTCTCAGCTCTAGTGGGTCACATTGTCTCAACTCTAGTGGGTCACTTTGTCTCAACTCTAGTTGGTCATTTTGTTTCTCAGCTCTAGTGGGTCATATTGCCTCTCAGCTCTAGTGGGTCATATTGCCTCTCAGCTCTAGTGGGTCACTTTGTCTCAGCTCTAGTGGGTCATATTGTCTCTCAGCTCTAGTGGGTCACTTTGTCTCAGCTCTAGTGGGTCACTTTGTCTCAGCTCTAGTGGGTCACTTTGTCTCTCAGCTCTAGTGGGTCATATTGTCTCTCAGCTCTAGTGGGTCATATTGTCTCTCAGCTCTAGTGGGTCATATTGTCTCTCAGCTCTAGTGGGTCATATTGTCTCTCAGCTCTAGTGGGTCATATTGTCTCAGCTCTAGTGGGTCATTTTGTCTCTCAGCTCTAGTGGGTCATATTGTCTCTCAGCTCTAGTGGGTCATATTGTCTCTCAGCTCTAGTGGGTCACTTTGTCTCAGCTCTAGTGGGTCACTTTGTCTCTCAGCTCTAGTGGGTCATATTGTCTCTCAGCTCTAGTGGGTCATATTGTCTCTCAGCTCTAGTGGGTCATATTGTCTCTCAGCTCTAGTGGGTCATATTGTCTCTCAGCTCTAGTGGGTCATATTGTCTCAGCTCTAGTGGGTCATTTTGTCTCTCAGCTCTAGTGGGTCATATTGTCTCTCAGCTCTAGTGGGTCATATTGTCTCTCAGCTCTAGTGGGTCACTTTGTCTCAACTCTAGTGGGTCTTATTGTCTCTCAGCTCTAGTGGATCATTGTGTCTCTCAACTCTAGTGGGTCATTTTGTCTCTCAGCTCTAGTGGGTCATATTGTCTCTCAGCTCTAGTGGGTCATATTGTCTCAGCTCTAGTGGGTCATTTTGTCTCTCAGCTCTAGTGGGTCATATTGTCTCTCAGCTCTAGTGGGTCATATTGTCTCTCAGCTCTAGTGGGTCACTTTGTCTCAGCTCTAGTGGGTCACTTTGTCTCTCAGCTCTAGTGGGTCATATTGTCTCTCAGCTCTAGTGGGTCATATTGTCTCTCAGCTCTAGTGGGTCATATTGTCTCTCAGCTCTAGTGGGTCATATTGTCTCTCAGCTCTAGTGGGTCATATTGTCTCAGCTCTAGTGGGTCATTTTGTCTCTCAGCTCTAGTGGGTCATATTGTCTCTCAGCTCTAGTGGGTCATATTGTCTCTCAGCTCTAGTGGGTCATATTGTCTCAGCTCTAGTGGATCATATTGTCTCAGCTCTAGTGGGTCATTTTGTCTCTCAGCTCTAATGGGTCACTTTGTCTCTCAGCTCTAGTGGGTCATATTGCCTCTCAGCTCTAGTGGGTCATATTGTCTCTCAGCTCTAGTGGGTCACTTTGTCTCAGCTCTAGTGGGTCACTTTGTCTCAACTCTAGTGGGTCATATTGTCTCTCAGCTTTAGTGATTCACTTTGTCTCAGCTCTAGTGGGTCACTTTGTCTCAACTCTAGTGGGTCTTATTGTCTCTCAGCTCTAGTGGATCATTGTGTCTCTCAACTCTAGTGGATCCTTTTTTTTTCTCTCAACTTAAGTGGGTCATTTTTTTGTTTTTTTTGAAATGCCATTTTACCATGCAAAAAGTGTAATGAATGAATAACTAGCTTTAATGATATAAAAGTTAAGCTTTCCAGTAAAATAATTACCATGTATTAAAACACACCTTGTTTTCCCAGCGATGCGTCCAAATTTGAGTGAACTACGATCAAAGAGAGCAAAATTCTACCAATAATTTTTCAACTGCAAGCCCAGATTTGATTGAATTATGATAAAAAGGAACCAAATTTTACTAATAATTATTTAACATCCTGTTTAAATTTAGAAGTTAAAATTTTTAAATCCATCACTTGTTGTAAATTTGAATATTTATGGTGGATTTATTTTTTTAAAATGTAAATATCATGTAATGTTATCATGGTATTGACAGGGGTAATCTTTTGGTTTCTCTTGCTTGAAATACTGGTATAAGGTTGTAACAAAATTTTATTTCTGAATTCTAACAGATGTATTTTTAAAAGTATGATTGTTCTACATTGAATGATTTCAACAACAGAAAATCAGTTTTAATAGTAGAAATCAATTAATTATTGCATAATCATATTTACAAGGATATAATTTAGGTTTTGAATATGAATTTATCAATTAAATAAAAATATTAGTGAGTGATAGCTGATATTATAAATTATAACTAGAAAAAGTTGATTTCCTGTTACATTCATTTTTTGAAGACAATGATTTAATTTGTAAATAAAATGTACTGTACATATCTTTGGTCTATAATGAATTAAGTCACCTCATCTGTATGTAGTCAGCCATCAGGGTCCTATCACTATTGTCAAAATATTTATTTCATTTCTAAATTTATGATGAGAAAACAAAAATATTATTTCTATTGCTGAATAACTGAAACAATTTTTAAAAACCTGTGCAGGAAAGTAAAATTCTTAACCCTTAAATTGTGCCAAGCCACGATGTGGCTTTGTTGTTACATAACTTATAATGCGTAAGGCCACGTGGCGCGTGCTTTAAGGGTTAACTAAGGTTTTTAAAAAATAATTTTAACTGTTTTTTTTTTCAAAACTCTGCTAAACATTTTATATTAAGTTGACATTGCAACTTTCAGCTTTGAAAACTATTTTTAAGTTTCCTAAAATTATATATTTTAAAGTTGAAATATTTGTCTCCTTTTATTAATTACATGAAAAGAGATTGATTTTCAATTTGGCTTGAATAAATCTTTGAATGATTATTAAAGTACTTTAAATCTTAACTATTACATCATTCTTGTATGAGTAGATTTATTTTTATATTATTTAAGCATTTTCACCCACCAAATACTTGTTAACATGTGATATTTTAGCCATTGCTGCAATTATTGTCTTAAATATTTTTCCTTTTCTTGCCATATAAATGGGCAGCAATTTTGGAGAATTGAATCACTCAACTTTTAATTTCTTCACATCAACACCTGATCTTGTCAACTTAAAAAACTAGCTTTTTAAAATTTTTTGTTCTGAAATAACTAATCTGTTTTAATCCTTGATTTATTTATTGAACACTGCTCATGTCTAAAATGAAACAAAATACTTTTATGACCATCAATAGGTGCTTTTGTCTGAAAATAATAAACATCTTATGATTGAACATTTGTTTTTTTTTAATTCTGTGTTTATAATTGTCTTGAGCCTTTGAGTGTTATTTGAATTAATTTTAACTTACAAGAAAGGAAACATATAATGTCATGTATGGACAAATACTTTGATTTTGATATAATAAGCTGTTGGTTTTAATTAGTTTATTATATTATGCAAACTATACTATTAAAAAATAAATATGCAACTAATGGATAATCGTACTCCAATTTACCAAAAGGTGTGCTTAGCTAAATACACACCACTGCAGTACTTGGTTCTGTCCCTTCACACATTTTTAATGATAATTTTAGCATTAAATCAAGCGGTGTCAATCTATTGCTTTATGGGGATATTTAAAATACTAATACGAACTAAAGTTATGTTTGCTTAAGTTTATCAAATTAATTTTTAAATAAATTTTCAAAGAATAATGCAATGGAATTAAGACATTTACAGTTTTTAGAAGGTGGAATAATTGTATAAAAGAATATACTTTATGTGAAGTAAAAAAAAATCTTGACAAGGCAATCTTAAAAAATGTAGAGGGAATGAGATTTATTTATCTATCATAACAGATCAACAATATAATTAAATAAAGAACATCTTTGAACTTGAACTAAACGAACTTTTCAAGTCTATGAACAAATTTTTATCAAAATCAAACCACATAAATTTTTATCAAATATCAAATCATACAATAAATAAATGTACAGTCAACAAATACATATAATTTATTATTGCATATTTTTTTTTAATTGATCAAGGAGCTGTAAATATAGTGGTATTTAACGAGCATACAGTTTATTTTCTGTTAGGGTTCATCCTTTTATGACAATAAAAAATTTGATTTTATTCCCCCTCTCATAATGTAGACGTTAAAAACTTAAGTAGACCTCCCACAACATAAAATATACCTATTTAATGGAATAATGATTATTATTTTTGCCAGTTTCTTATATTTAGCCTAAATTTTAAAAGTAAAATCTACAATGTGTTGAGAACAAAAATCGGCTTATCATTAAAAAATATTTTTCTCTCCCTAGACCATCCCAAAACATAGCATCAATAAAAAGAAATTACAAGCACTGAAGTTTTAATTTATACATTTATATGTGTATCTCTCCCCCTTCCGCCCTCTCTGTGTGAAAGTCATAAATGGATGACCCCTAAATAGATAAGTGTGTCTTTACAATTCAGCAATTGAATAAATATTTAAATGAATATGTAATATTTATACAATAGTAACTTGTAAATGCTTTTTAAAGAATTAACATGAAAGTATTAAGCACATTAGTTTTTGCTAATAATTATTCATACAAATATTTACTCAGCCTCATTGTAATGGCATATAATATATTCAAAACATAATGAAATGTCAAACCCTCCCCAATTGAAAAAAATCAGATTACCTTCAATCTTTGAGGTTAAATTAATAAGTATCTTTGAAATAAAAACTATGTACAAAAAAAAAGGAGATGTTTAATTAATTGTTTTTCAACAGAACATGTAATTGATTGAAAATCTATGTATAAACTATTAAAGTTACCAATAGGTAGAGTAAACTAAGTATAAAAATGTTACAACTTAAGAATAAATCATTTATATAAAATATTTTCTTCTATGTCTGGCCCATACTTAACAAACATGCCCAAGGCATATTTATAAAAATCACAAGTTGTTTTCATTTAATATCTGTGAGATCAATACCAACCAACGACTTAAAGAAAATCTACGGTGACTTCTTTTCTAACTTATTCAGGAATGCCTCTCGCTGTCTGTAAGAACAAAATGTAAACAAAAGTATGAAATCAATTTATAAAGAAAAGTTATGAAAACAATTTTAGTAATACTAAATTTTAGTAATGCAGGCATGTGTTTAGATTATTTTGGTCCCCTTCCATTCACTAACAGAACAACCCAACTTAAGCAGACTGAAGAAAAAAAAATATCTATAAAATATTAATTGTTTCATGAGTCTGTGTTAACTGATACATTTTAAAGACTTCTTTTTTAACATAATAAACAACATACAAGGACAATATTTATCACTACTTGCCTTCGTAGCTCTTCAGGAGGGGCAACTCTTTCCTGTAGTCTTAACTCATTTTGCTCAGCCTAGAAAAGAAGAAACAGATTTTATTTTTGCTTGTTTTGATCCACATTGGTATTAAAATAAAAGTAAAGATTCCTCTTAAGACCTAGTGATCCATTGGGCAGATGAAGTAGAGTTCATATTTCTTGACCTCAGCATATATGAGATATGGTGGTTAGCACTATGCCCATTCGCCTTTACACTCACAACATATGTTAGGTACCTATTAGAGCTGGGTGAACTCAGGGACATCCTACAGTCACAAGTCAAAACCCAGATCCAAACTCGAGACCTTTGGGCTAAAATCCAAACGCCATTTGACCACGCCATCCGAATACATTGGTATTAAAAAGCCTCAAATGTGCATATGGGGTCATCCATAAATGACGTCACGCTTTTTTGACAATTTTTACCTCCCCCCCTCCCCTCTGTCACACATCATCACAAAAAAAGCCAGACCCCCCCCCCCCTCTAAAATAACGTCACACCTCAGCCTACACAGCCCCTCAAAATTGCAGTTGAATTTTTCTTAAAACATCAATATTTTTCCAAAATCTTTTCTGAACTCTGTCAAAATAGAGTATTTTAATCATTTCCTATTGCAATTTATTAAAACAGTTTTCTAACATTGGTTTTTTATAATGCAAAAGTGTGACGTCGCACCATCTGAACCCCCCCCTCTCCCTCATCACACACCGTCAAAAAATTACAGACCCGCTCCCCCCTGTGAGTGTGACGTCATTTATGGGGTAAATTTCATTTTATTTTTAATGTGTTTAAAAAAATTACAATCACAAGGTCGTAGCCTTCCCTCCAGAAATAAACACATAAGTGGGTGTTACCTTTCTTCTGGCTTCAGCACGTTTGGCTTCAATTTCTTTTTCCTCAGCTCTCTTTCTTTCAGCTCTTAAATCTTGTTGACGTTGCTGATTTATAAAAAAAAAAAACAAATAAAAAAATTCGTATTTTAATTATTTCAGGATAAAATTTTTTATGACCAATTTGTTACACTCTTTTAATAAAATACATTTGTAATGTGCACAAACAGTAAATTTTTTTCTCTATAAAAAAAAATGATTTTTAGTGCCACTTAATTGAAGTTTGTGTAATGCAGTTTACTACAAGAAGACCTAAGGTAGCATTATCATTTATTGTGTTTATTTCTTTTGATATTTTAATCATACATTTTTTTTTGACACACAAACTGATCATCAGTCAGTATGGGGACTTTGATCCTCAATATATGAGTCTACCAAGTTACAAGATGCAACTAACATCAACTGGAATCAGTAAAAGTGGATGGACACTGTTCTAGTTACACAACAATTTAGTGTGGTTATGAAACAGACAAAAGCTATGTCGCCTATCCTGGGTTTAACCAATCCTTTTATTTATCACTTGAGCTAAAATCTTAGGTTTAACTAATCCTTTTATTTATCACTTGAGCTAAAATCTTGGGTTTAACTAATCCTTTTATTTGTCACTTGAGCTAAAATCCTGGGTTTAACTAATCCTTTTATTTATCACTTGAGCTAAAATCTACTTACAAGCCTGTTGAATTTTTGTAACCTGACATCATTTGCCTGCGTCCTCCTTGCTTGCTCTTCATCTATTTCCCCACCACCTTATTTGAATTGATGAAAATAACTTAAGTAAGAATCTGCCTTGAAGAATCCCACAAATACGTTTTAAAAAAAAAAAACCACAAGATTTTATCAAATCTTAACATGAAATAAATCAAAACTTGATGTTAGGAAATTGCTCTACACCTCCATAGCAAAAGAAAAGTACATTGTGCAATTCTTTTCATGTACACTTTTTAATCAGGATAAATGTATTACCCACGGTCCCAACATAATTGTATGTTTTCGCTGCATTGGCTCTTTTATACTCTTCATATGCTTGGGTTTCTCTCTGAGCCACTGAAATAAGTAGGCCAAATCTGCAGTTGTAAATCTGTTTTTTTTTAAACTTCATTTAATGGATTCATTCAAATATTATATAACAACAGCTTTTAAATGTAGGTGTTGTAAATATAATGTAGGCCTATTATATTTAACATATTAACAGAACAAACAATGATTTTTTACATAGCCATTGACTGAATGCCAAAATTTAAAAGTGACAAAATGAAAGCTGTGTTCTTTTCAATTAATGTAATTAGGGGTCGCATATAAATCACATCACACTCCTAGGGGGTAGGGTTCTAATTTTGTGATGATGGGATTCAGATAGTGTGATGTCACACTTTTGAATTTTAAAAAACTAATATTATAGAAACTGAATTTTACCTAAAGTCTGATGTCGTTTTAGGAGGGGGGGGGGGGGGGGGGAAGAGGAGGGGGGGGGTGTGGCTTTAAGTGACAATGGGTGGAAAAAAGCATTGTCATTTTATAAAAAAAAGTTCATAAAATTAAAATGTAAACAAAATGTTTTCAATAATGAACAGAAACTACAATAGACTTGAAAATTATAAATTAAAAAAAAACCCTTTAGCAAGGTGGACCAAAATAGATAATTTCCTCAACACAAATGTCTAACAAAAAATTTAATATTTTAATAAAGTATAGAGAACAAACAGAGCTTACTTGCTCGAACTTTTTCACGTTTATGTTCATTTGGTGTATAAACAGTGTAAGCACCAGAGCTGCATATAGAATATTTTTAGTAAGATGAAATCAAAAGTAATTCTAGATTTATGGATTTAAATGATGCTTTTTTATTTAAAATTTAAATAACAGATTATAGGCCCATGCTGTAACATTGTTAAAAAAAAGTTTTGTGCAAAGCCTACTAGTAATTAAAGTTTTACAAAGACACATTTTCTAATTAAAAAGTACTTTTTTTAAAAAGGCTAATGTTAGTTTACTATTGGCCTTGACTTGTGTCCCCTTGAGCAGTTGGTACATGATTTATCCCTCTTGCCTGGTTGTATTCCTCACCAGCGTCATAGTCATTCTGTTGCCTTGGTGGCAAACCTAAAAAAAAACTGATTTTTTACTATGCCTAATAAATATAATAATATAATTAGGCCCCTATTTAATATAATATTTTTGCAATCATCTTTGGTTTTTACCTAAACACTTCATACTTACTAATACCAATCAGGTGGGGTAAGATATAAGACAAAATGCCTCATGACCAGCAGTTTTCAGGATCAACAGTTTTCACACCCATAAAAAAGGACCATCTCACTTTTACCAACTAGATCTAGAATAATCTAGATCTAGATCTAGTCTGAATCAAGATCTAGCCATTTCGAATCTGGCATTTTAAATAAATGCCATTTAAAGATTTTACCAAGAGTTAAGCACTCAGACTCCAGAAGATTCTCACAGTATAGTAAAATTCAGTTAAACTGGTATGAGAAAAATTATATAAATTATTAAGTTACAAGTACAAAGTAGTTACAGAGTAAGTAGATTTAGGCCCTAACTACTTATTCTAGTATTGCACTTAACAACTAGACTAGTAAACTAGTAAGTACTAGTACTTTTAGAGACTCTAAGAGTGTTAGACTAAGTCTGTACCTTCTCCAAAATTTAAATTTGTTCTTCTGGCCCCAGCGCCTATACTGTTGTTGTAACCGTGGTTCATATTACTTGTACTTGATCTACTACTGCTAGCTGCCGTTGCTGGGATAGGCGTAGTTCTAGTAGTACTCGTAGTACTAGCAGCGGGTCGAATTCCAACTTGCTGTGGTTGTATCGGATGGGTTCCTCTTCCTCTTGAATTGGTGCCTCTACCTCTTGTTTGAGTCTGATATACAGATCTTGAGGTAAATGATTTACTCATTTTAGTTTTAGTGGTTTCCAATTATTATACGAATCGAAAAAGGGAAATCCACAGTGAAACTGAAACCGTTTTTTTCATAACACGCAAGGATTGTTTATATGGGAAACCAGACAATTTAAAATATTAAACGGGAAGTTCAAGACACATAAAAAGGGGAATTCCATTAAGAAAAGAATTAAAAAAAAAAAAAGCTTGTTTAGACCTAAATAAAGAAAAGATATAGAACTAGATCTAGGTGCCAAGATGTAGACCAGATCTGAATAATAATACAATAGTAATACATCTAGATTCTAGATCTTGAGTCTAAAAACACCCCCTTATTTCTATGATTTGTTTCAACGTGAATTTCAATTTCACCGGGCTATTTTGTCTGGCCGTTTTGTCAGAGGCTTTTTTTTGACTCTCAAACAATTTGTAGCATTTTAAAAAAATAATTGGTCTACATATTATTATAGATCTAGATCTGGTGATTCCTAAAGTTAAAACTTTATAAACATAGGCCTATTTCTAAATTTAGATTTATAATAGGAGCCTGTAGGCCTCTCTAGTATGGTAGTCTTGGAGAACCGACACTTCATGATGATGAACTTCACGGCTACCAACAGTAGTACTAATATCTAGGCCTATAGTCTATGACTTAGTATAAAATGTTATATTTATTAAATTAAATTATCATGATGTAAAACATATATACTTAATGGAGTAAGGGGGTCATCTGTAGCTCCCGGGGAGGGGGGGGGAGGGGGGGGGGGCGGGTTAATAATTTGGATATGACTCTCTCTCTTTGAGTGTATTGTATAGAATGACATAACTCTACATAGGCCTATATTCGAATTAGTAACTATTCTCCAGTAAGTTTTGTTGACTAGACTCACAATAAAACATGAAATTTTGTGTAGGTAGCCTGTTCTCTGATGCCAGATCACGGCACCCTATAACAAGAGCATCTCCATGTTTTAACTTGCTATTTACCTACTATCTCTTTAATATTTTATAGCCATTTCAGCCGATCCTACACTATTCTCAACGACACTGTCGTTGAGTGGCTTATCAACAGTGTCGGTATATAATAACGCTATAGATTTTTTCTCATTTGATTCTGTCGTTGAGACTCTAATAATAGTTATAAACTGTAAAAACTAGCTAACGGAATAAAACCATTTCGATTAATTAATCGCTTAAAATATTTAATATAAGAAAAATTAAACAACCATTCATTTTACAGAGCTAATAATAATTAATATTATAAAAAATGTATCTTCTGTCTTTAAAATTGAAAATTAAATTATTTTTAGCAATATAAATTAATACAGTGGATTGCTGAATTTAATTGTGATCATAGTTATGATTAATTTTAGAGATTGTATGATTAATTTATACACAATTTTGAATTACAGAATATTGATTATTCGGTATAGAAAACATTAGGGTAGAGATTACTAAACGATATAATATAGGATTATGTAATATAGAATATATTAGTATATTATTATAGAATCTAGGCTATACAACAAGTAATACATGATATGATTGCAAAATAGAAAAAATACATAATATAAAGGCCCATTTTTTAATCGAATTTAAGACTCATTTCGTTTACAATATGTTATTACAAATATAAAATTGCAGAATACGTAATAGCTATTTTTATCGAATTTATACATAGAATGTGCTATATAATCTTAAGAACATGATTATGTAGTGGCGTAGGTACAAGATGTGCCAAGGGGCTATACCCCACCCCCGATATATATATATATATATATATATATATATATATATATATATATATATATATATATATATATATATATATATACATATACATATTTACTGTACTCAAGTAGTACCCCTAACCAGAGGCTTCACAAGGTTGGGGGGGGGGGGCGGGGCTGAGGACTGCGCAAGGTGTCAAAATTTCGGGGGTGACACCATGGCGAAAAATAGCAAAATATATAGAAGAAGTAAGCATTTTGCCAGTTCAATAAATGACTAATGAGAGTTAACTGTACTAATAACTGACTGCAGATAAAAAATATACAATTAACTGTGCACGTTTAAAAACTATCATTCAGTGGGGGGGGGGGGGGGGGGTGAGGGGAGATGACACAAACTGCAAAATGTACAGGTGAATACATGCTTGTTGAATTTTTGGATAACAGATTTGCTAAGCGACGACCGGAGAGAGGCTGATACCAAAATCTAATAATTTACGATGAAAACGATGCTTTTTTTCACATGAATTAATAGGTGGATTATGTGCAAAATTTGACGCCATTGGGGAAAATGGGAAGTCACCAAATGTAGCTATATATATATATATATATATATATATATATATATATATATATATATATATATATATATATATATATATATATATATATATATATATATATATATATATATATATATATGCATATGTAGAATTATTTATATTTCTCTCTATGTATATATATAATGAAGTTTTGCTTGTTTGTTTGTGGGTTTGTTTATGTCCTCTATGCAGCACTACATCTTTCATCCTATGGCCATGCAACTTAAGTTAAGAATACCACTGGATATATTTCACAAGCACGGTGCCCCAGCAGGGCGCGAATCGATTCTATATATAGATCCCTATATAGGGTATATATACGTAAAAGTAGATTGCGGTTTAATCCCGTTCATCCGCTCGCCATAAAACTTCAGGGGAGGTTATTTTTTTTTTATTTTAACAGGGCGGCGCTTCTGGAGGGTGCAATTTTTCTCTATACAGTTTGTAAAAAACAAAACGGATGCTGTTTGACATCGTTTATCTGAGTGCCGTTAAACTTTTGAGAGTTAATGAAAACACTCACGAGAAGGTTTCTGCGAAAACAAAAATTTTAATTTATTATGGGCGTTTCCCTGGAGGGTGCGATTTTTGTTAATAAACGGCTTGGCGCCTGAAAATCCAGGGCGGCGATATTAAAACTGCATGGGGGCTAAGGTAAAAAAGCAACAACAGGCGCAGCCGCCGGCGCCCCGGATATTACGTAACCCGAAGCGCCCCGTGCTACCATGTGAGCACTATGACGCCTACGTTCGTTTTTTTTTTTTTTTTTAATTTATACACTAAAGACACGATGGGTAACATTAGTAACAATAATTTTTGACTATATGGAATCAGGCGCGTCTGCCGGCGCCCCGGCAGGAAGCGATTTGGCGCCCTGAGATATCCTAAGGTTGTGTTAAAGAGCACTCTACAATATTGACCCTGTGGCACACGACATTCGATGACAATTCGTTTGACCCGATGCGCCACTGGCTTCGGGAGGAACACTATGAGTTTTAAAAGAGCGCCCTACAGTAGGGAAATTTTTTGTCTACTGCACCACTGGCGTGTGGTCTAGCGCCCCTGTGTGGGTCCCTCATAAACACTATTGCGCCTACGTTCGTTTTAAAGAGTGCGATACATTATGGATACAATGGGCTACTGTGTGCGGTAGAATTTGCGCCTCAACAACTATGATGAAAGCAATATAACACCGGCTTTGATTACATTTAAATTGTTTAGATTTAGAAATCAATGTCAAGCGTAAAAAAATACGTGATTGCAAATGTAATTATGGAATCCTCTTAAAATATTGCGTCAATCTGTCTTCTGAGACTGCAGCAACGCGCGGAACGGGTACGCTGGTTTAATATATATTTCTTCTATATAAATAATTCTCTTCATGGATACCATAGAAAACACCAAGCTGTAAGCGCCCCTAGCAGCCCCCTCTCTTTCTCTCTATCGCTACCACCCCCATCCCTACATGGTCTGGTGAGCTGTGGTTCAAGCTAAATGTTTTACAATCGTAGAGCCGGGTTTAGTGACAGCTATTAGGGGCAGATAATTTAGTTTGAAACGATTTTAAACTTAGTGGAGGTAACTCAGAGGGGGCTGCTTTCACGAGGAGGGGGGGGGGTAGGATTTTTGGAAAGGAGGGTGGGGAGGGGGGGGTTATCGTCCTTAACGAGCTACTGATAGTGTTTTAAAGCAAATATTTTCAGTGGCAGCATTGTTACTGTCAAATTCACAAATTATGAATTACTGAAAAGTAGAAAATGAAACAACTAAATAGCGGCGTATGATAGCGGCTCGTAAAATATAAAACACAATGTAAATACCTTTGTTATACCTACGGAAAAATAATAATATGTTACGTGGATTCCTGAAATTTTGCGCTGCTTTAATTTTTAACGTTGGGATCCTCCATCAACATCCATACTCTCCTTTAGTATGTTCAGGCTTTTTTTTTCATTTATGGGAAGGGATGATCGGAAAGTGTGACGACACATTTTTGCTTTCATCCGTTATTTCGGGCTTTAAAAGATTGCTTTTGGTATTAATTCATTTATTAACTCAATGTTTATCGAGGTCAGTACATATTATAATAAACCGGGAGTGATCTCCCCTAAACTTTCTCGAATATTCTAATATAACACTACGGGGAATGGCAACTCGGGATATAGACATGATTTTTAATCCATTTTAAATACTTAAACTTTTTAAAATAGAATAAAACCTCGTAGAAAAAAGAATTGCACACCAAGTGAAACGTCAAATAAAGATGTGCATAATAGTGCGCAACATTATTAGTACTTTATAAATTTACGTGCGTTTTTTGAGAAATCGGAAATAGCGTAAATTAGTACTTCCTGTCAACGGAAATTACTCAAAATTTGACAGAAGGTAGAGAATTAGATCTTTTACTTACATGTGAAATTTCATTTATCTATCTGCAATAGTACTCAAGTTATAGGCTTTTGAAAAATTCAAAGTAGAAAAAGTACCACTTTCGGTTATCGGAAATCACTCAAAAGTTTATACGGATCTATGATTTTGATAAAATACTTATATATGAAATTTCATCAACCTAGCTGTAACGGTACTCAAGTAATCGTGTTTACACACAGACACACACAGACACAGACATACGGACAAGATTGCAAAATTATGTTTTTCCGTATCAGTGAGGTGTAAAACGATTACAAGACTTTCTCTATACTTCGTATATGCGAGAAAGTAAAATGCAGTTTCAGGGGAACGGCGGAGGGGGTTATGTGTTGAGGTGTAGTGTTTTTAAAGAGAGTGGTGGGGGGGGGGGGGAGCGAAGATCTGGCTTTTTGTGAAAATTTGTTACAATTAGAGAAGGGGGGTTTGGTGCAAAATCGTCTGAAGAATGAGTCGTGGTTAATGGGTGACCACTTTATGATTGTATATTGACGTCACCATCATTTTGGGCGGTGGCTTTATGTGACGATATGTAACGAGAAAAAAGAGGGTTGAGTTAATGGCGTAGCATTTATTTTGCATTTTTTAAGGATACAAATAATAAAAACACTGCTTATTTTGTTTTACATGTGTGACGACATTGTGTTAACCAAATGTATTGAATAGTAGGACTTACAGATTATTAGTTCTCTCCCCCCCCCCTGAAGCAATTACCCCCTGTCATTTACCTCCCGCCAAGGAGGACATCTCCCCCCCCCCCCCCACGCACACACCTCTTAAGGTACAGCTGGGGTTAGGGTTATGGTTAGGGTTACGGCTAGGGTTAGGGTTTGGGTTAGCGTTAGGGCTAGGGTTAGAGTTAGGGTTAGCGTTCTGGCTAAGGTTAAGATTATGGTTAGGGTTACGGCTAGGGTTAGGATTAGGGTTAGCGTTAGGGCTAGGGTTAGAGTTAGGGCTAGAGTTAGAGTTTGGGCTAGGGCTAGCGTTTGTGCTAAGGTTAGGGTTATGGTTAGGGTTAGCGTTAGAGTTAGGGCTAGGGTTAGAGTTAGAGTTAGGGCTAGAGTTAGGGTTAGCGTTCGGGCTAAGGTTAGGGTTAGCGTTAGGGCTAAGGTTAGGGCTAGGGTTAGATTCAGAATTAGAGTTAGTGTTATGGTCAGGGTTAGGATTAAGGCTAGGATTATGGTTAGTGTTATGGTCAAGGTTAGGCTGAAACCTAAGTCTAGAGTTGGTTTTGGTTATGTGTTAAGTTTTAGGCTGAGGTGAATGCTTAGGGTTTGGTCATTTTTTTTATCGATTAGGATTAAGGAAATACATAGGTATAGAGTTTGAGTTAGGATCATAACTTGAGGCCGGGGGGGGGGGGGGGGGATTCTCCAGGGGGGTTATTGACAAGGGGTAATTGCCCCGGGGGGTAAATACGGGAGGGGGGGGTCTCCTCCGGGGGGGGGGGGGGGTAATTGACGGGGTGGGGGTAATGTCATGTAGCCAGGTCCACTATTAGAAAGCCAAGATTCCAAACTGTGTAGCCTTATGTATGTAGGTAATCTAATCTCATACAAGTTCTTGAAAGCAACATCAAAGACGAGAAATAAAAAGAGCCATCGTTGTCGGCTTATTTAACAGGGAAGTCTTAGTCTAAATCAATCCACGACAATGTCTTTAAGACAATAAACCTTAACTTTGCTTGAAATAACAATATCGTTCTTCATTCAGTCAAACTCAACATTATGGCTTCACTGAACTTTGTCATTGAAATGCATGTGTAGTTTGAAATGTGTGTCTGTTAAAATTGTACAGTTGATACCGAATATATCCAGCCTTTTTCTTCTTCGTTCAGCTGCTTTTCTTTCTGGATTTCTTTTCTTATCTTTTGTCAATCCAAGAACAAGTGTTGTATCCCCAAGATAGGTTGCTATCCCCAACTATAGAGCCTCATCTACACGGGAGATTGAACTCAGGACTTCTCGGTTTAGCAACCACGAACTTTACAAGTTCTTGATTTTGGTATTGGCGTGTCAGTTTTCTTCTTTATTTAGTCGACATCTAAAGTTAAACAAAAACAGTTGCCTACCTCAGCAAAAATCAATGTAGGCCAATTATGGCCAGTGTAGCAATCAGCAACATCAAAGTTGATTTGAATTCCATGCAACACTCATTCCATACTTCTCTAGTGTGGAGGTCTTGCTTATTAATATTATCCTGTTTGTTTGATACTTTTCTTTAACTTAATAATATTAACCATAGACACTTTTTGCCTGGAGTACAAACTGGGTCACAGTATTCTCTGGTAAACAATTAAGTTCTTTTCCAAATATATGCTCAGCTAATAGAAACAGCATTCCTAGATTATTTTTTTTTGTTTTTTTTTTTTTTTAAAGGGCTTCAGCTGTTTTAATGTCAACTTGTGCTGGGAATACTATAACTACATACAACCCTTTTCAGCTTTCAATCACTTGCATTTTATGTACAAAGTAAGAAAACCAAATACATCAAATTTTGAGAAATAATTTATTTATGAAACAATTGCATATAATTATAAAGCCAAACATTAATATATCAAGATTATTGCAATTATCACCATTTGCAGATTCTTGTTTAACTATGGTAGATGGAAGTATTAGTTGCCTTTTACATCACTTTTCACTTCCTGAAACAAAACAAAATGATTTTCTTAATCATCCATCTGAAATAATAAAATTAGCAAAAAAAAAAATCTTTAGTTTAAATTAGTTTAATACATCAAAACAAAACAAGAAAAAAGTGATTGAATGAGATGAATCATGGCATAGATATCTATAAAATTTTGCTTTAGTGATAAAGGGGGAAAAATTTAAGTTATTTTAAGTGAAACATAAGCTAGAGAAATAAACTTTTAGGCCTAATTTAAATAATTTAATTCCTTTCTCCCAAAACACTACATGTATCCTTAAAAAAAGAAAACTTAAAATTTATCAATATTTACCTTGTGTATAAACTCTTCTGTACATCTACTGTATCAGCTTGACGCTCATTAGGTATGCCTAGTTCCTGTTGAGCAGTTAAGACAGATTAAGTAAATAATTCAAATTTGTAAGACAAACCACTAAATGATACTGTTTATATATATATATATATATATATATATATATATATATATATATATATATATATATATATATATATATATATATCCTTCCTGCGAATCAGCATATTTTGCAAAACAAATATTTAACAAAATACATAATGATATTGTATCAATCATCACCACTGACTTGGTTTTACTAGGTAAAATATTTTTTTAAATACAATATTTATACAAATAAAAATCTATCTCAATCAACATGTTCAAAATAAACCAAAGCAAACTTGTGATAACTTACCTGATTAATGTTTGAGAGGATTCACCCAGTTCTCGCCATTGAAGCAGATTAGATGCATGTGTTATTACACTTGTGATATACTGATTGCCATTTTGTGTACTTTTAGTCCTGGAGATCTATGTTGTAGGCATAGACTGTTAAACCTGGATAGTAATATTATAGAAGTAAATTATATCTAGTATAATATAAATATTTTAAAATATAAATGACACTAAATTATATTTATCATTATTGGAAATAAAAATGGTACAATTAAGTTATAAAAAAAACAAATTATAAAATTTAAAGCAGCTTATTAATAATTGTCATACCTTTTCCTACTTTTATGTCAAA
Organism: Physella acuta; assembly: GCF_028476545.2. Lineage (NCBI taxonomy): Eukaryota > Metazoa > Mollusca > Gastropoda > Physidae > Physella > Physella acuta. The sequence goes on along the minus strand of NW_026733710.1, from coordinate 18,065 downwards.
TGTAAGAGGTAATAGAGAAAGAACATCTTGTGTCATTTAGTATGCTGTAGTCTTATTACTGGTAAAAATCAGATCTTCCCTTTTTTTTGGATGAACCTGTAAAAGAGAAATTACAACATGGATAAACACAATGAATATCATATCTAATCCTCAACTAGTTATCACCCCAATCCTAACCTCATTTTTTAAAACCAATTTCTAAATATGTTTTCAGAACAAATGTATGTTAAGTCTACCTATTTTAATGTTCAGAATACTAATATTTATCAAAACTACCTCCAGTTGAAATTCAAGATACCTTTATAAAAAGTTATTATGACTTTAACTTTGTGTAGTTGTTATTTAGGCTATTTGTTTAATTTATATTATTTAAATTAATATTTCATGCCTTGTTTTAAAAAGATCTACAAGTCTACTTTTGATTTTATGGTATAATCTGATAAAAATTAGGCTGCTACATCTGAAAACTAAGGTCAATGCAAAGACTTCCAAATTAACGATAAGTAGGCTTGTATAGATATTGTATATAATTACTAGCCCAATAGTATTACTCTACGACCAATGTATAGGACTTAATGTATCAGACCTAATTCCTATAATTAGGCCTACTAACTAATTATTGAATAATTAATAGATCTAACAGTAGGATAATTACAATTATGGGCCTTAGCTGACATAGAGAGCTGAATACTTAACTAAACATTTTTAAAAATTATAGTAAGCTAAGTGAGTTGAATTATTTTATTTAGATAGGCCTAGGCTATAATATACTCTATAGCAGTCTATAGTGATAGTCGCAGAGTAGCGTATATCATAATAATTTCAAATTAAATCTATAAGCAACATTAAGCCTCTGCCTTGTTGCCTAATTAAAAACTAAAGCCTATTAAGCCTTTTCCTAATAAGCCTTTGGCCTAATTTAAATAACAGCCTATAGGCCCTATAATATATAAATAGGCTAAACTACTTGTAAGACCTAATAGACTAATGACTAAGAGAGTGCTAGGCCCCTTTCCGATATTATATAATAATTGCTTGATCGATATCATAATATCTAACACTGATTACATTAATTTACATAAGGCTATACCATCTTAACTATGACTAATACTTTTTCTACTAATAAAATAGGCTATCTCTAGTTTAAACTTAGGCCTAATAGTAATTAGTAATTATAATTAAGTAGGCCATTTTATGACATTTATAAAATTTTTAGTAGATGGCCGAGCCTTAAATTTAAATACTAAAATAGATTTAGCATACTATGCCTATTGTTGGTCTAATTAATAATTTATTTTTCATTTAGAATTTTAGATCTCCAAAAGATAGGCCTAGGTCCTAAATAAATTATTTTTATTTTATTGCGCCCGCCTTAATGTATAAGATGTGATCTGTTTTTTTTAATAAAAAATAACCCTACACAATACTAGTGATTTAACTAATATCTAGTACTACTTTAGGCCTATTTAATTATTTATTAGTAGGCTGAATAAAATCTAAATAAGGCCTACTTTATTACTATATTTGCCTATTATTCTATAATTAATTTATGTTTTCTTTCAATACATAGTAGATCCTGTGGTACCTCAACATTCTAGTGCCTCGACATACCAGATTTTTTAAATACGAGCAGTTGAGCGAGTAATATTTCGCTTTGAGTTACGCGCAAAATTTGAGATACCGTATTTCACAGTTCATGTAAAAGAAATACCCCCAAAAAGATGCAAATGATTATTTATCGCAGCTATTTAATTATAATAATAAGCGTCTTACTCATATTTGCAGCATTATGAAAGGGAGAAAGAAATAAACTTCCTAAACAAGTTTTATTTTAAGCTACCAGCACATGAAAGTGACTTAAATTAAGCATGGCAAAAAAGAAGAGAAAAGCTGTCACGAAAATTAAGCTAACGTAATAATTTTATTTAGTATTTAGGCCTTACGTTTAAGTCTTAAGTGCAACAATGCTCAGTGAATTTTAGCCATTAATCATTAATGGCATTAAGTTTAGGAATGATGTGTACTTGTGTAGCTTTAACTTTAGTATATTTTTAGACCTAAGCCTAATCTTGTAGATATAGATCTACAAACAATTTGAAATAGAAGAGATTTAAAATTGAGTAGATCTAGATCCTAAATGCTAAAGGACAGCTATGCCACAGAAATAATTATCTTTCTATCTAGTCAATCTAGACTAGATCTAGATCTAGTGCTACTGAAAAATTACTAGATTTTCTAGATCTAGATTCTATCATTTACTTTCGACGCACTAGGCATACTTTTAACTTTTTCTCTCTAGTCAATAATGTAGATTTCTAGATCTAAATGTAAATCCTGTTCTTGTAGATTTGATTTACGTAGGTTTTACATCAGTGTAAATCGTTGATCAAGTAGATCTAGTCTAGATCTGGACTAGCTCTCGTCAAAACAAAATGGCTGGAATATTAGCTTCAAAACACCTACAGTTTATGCTTTCCTAATTGTGGAGAGCATGTTTAATTATTGTTTTATTTTCAACGACAGTGTTGACTGAGAAACCACCAAAGGGTTTTATTCTCAGCGACACAGTCGGAGAGAGGCTCAACGATTCTGTCGTTGAGATGATCCGCATGGGGTGGCCATTTCATTGAAATGTTATTGTTTTAAAAATAATGGTAAATGTGAAAGAAGGCCTCCTGGCACAGATTTCTATAACCAACTACACATTCACCGTTCTGTGACCTGTATGGAAATCTACTGCCAGCTCAAGGATAAAAACATAACGTTACTAAATTCAAAGGTGAAGATAGTCTTGTTGTAGGCCTATGTGTTAGCTGGTGTCAGTTTATTTTGAGGTGAGTTGTGTCTTCACAAGTGTGTTTCGGTTTGTTAGTTTTTTTTTAATGTTTACAGTTCACCTTTAATGTGAATGGGGGAGGAATGGTGTGTGTGTTATTTATTGTTCAGTACATGTGTGTGACAGCAGCTCTCTCATCCTGATTTTCTTCCATGCATCTCTTCGGGGGGAAGGAGGGGGGCGTCATAGCAAATATATACTTTTAACAGTGTCCTTCCCCCCCCCCCCCCCCTCCCACGAAAATTTCAACCCCCCGGAGAAAAAAGTCTGGAAGAAACAATGCCCTCATCTCGGTGATGTGAATTTTTCCCATTGGTCACAAGTATATAAAAGACGTAAAAATGAGGATATAGTCCATAAACGTTAGTCTCTGACACATCCTGGGATTGAGATGGCAACACAAAGTACGTAACTGTAACACAGACGTGGTAAAGGACAAAGGCAGGATACGCCTAACATGCAAAGGGAAACAACTCAATTAATATTTTCGGCAAAATTGACCTATCCTGGTTATATACCCTGGGAAAAAAAGAAACAATGCAAAAGTGTGTATTCGAACTTTCTAGCTACCCCTCCCCTCACCACAAAAGAATCCCAGGAGGACGAAGGTGGGGGGGGGGTACGTTCATTTGGACAAAATCAACAAACTACATTAATTATTATCGTCATTCATGTGGACCTCTTGTGGAGCATAGGGACGCAAACATACTACAACCCCCACCCCCCATCGTACTCGGTTCTGGGTGATTCCTCCAAGTTGGGCCCACGACATTCCTGCTGCTTCTGCATCACAGACAGCTGACCTTTTCCACGTTTGTTCTGACCTACCTACTTTCTTCTTTCCTTGGAGATTCCAATCTAGAACATGCGAGGTGATGTTGCTTGTTGGTTTACGCAGGTTGTGTCCAAACCACCATTAGCGCATTTGTATTTCTTTGCCTATAGCAGTGGTTCCCAACCTTTTTCGAGTGGCGACCCCCTTTTATAAAAAGTAAGTGACCCGCGACCCCCATAGAATTAAAAATCCGAAATTAGTATGGTAATCAATAAGCACTAAAATAAGATTTTCTAGTAGACTTTCAATATGAACTACTCTTGATAACTGTTTTAATAGCATGAGTAAAATTGCATACTATTCACTAAACCTTCGTGGTTAAGTTTTTAATTTTTTAAAAATTTTGTTAACGCCAACCTATGTCATTATAATTATCTTAATTTTGTTTTTAATCGAAGAACAGTGTTGAAAATATATTCTCGAAAAGGCAATCAATTTTACGTTTGGGTATGAATGGTGAATACTACACCAAAATTGTGTCTGCAGTTTTTCATCTTACTCGGAATCATTCTGCAAATCAAAGAATTCATCTTGTAATTCATCGGGAATGCTGGCAACATCATGGGAAGAAGAGAATGAGTAATGCGTAAATGCAGATTCTTCTTTTTTTCAGCTCAGAGAAACAGCGATGCAGTTCGTTTTCAAGAGATTCTAGATGCCCAGAAATCGCTTCTTTCAAAATTTCTCAAATTTACAATATTTCCTAGATTTATTTTCTTTACCAATTTTGCAGCTTTGATAAAAATGCCCCGAGATAATCATGGAAAGTTATAATATTCGTTCATTTTCCCTGAAGCTTCAGGTTAAGCTTATCTTGATGTTCGAACACATCTGCCAGGTATGATACTCTCTCCAACCACTCTATGTCGTTTTAAGTATACCAAAAAGTCTTGTTTCCTTTGCACTTCCAAAAACAATTTGATTTCAGATTTCAATTCATAAACACAATTTACAACATTTGGTTTGACAGCCAGCGTACTGTAGTGTAGAAGAGCAGAACCTCGTGATATATATTAATGTTTTTGCTCAGTTCTTTGAAGGCTCCAGATTTTATATAATTTACGACTTATACTAGCAATGGACTCTTGATGTCGATTGGTTAGGGCAGTGGTTAGGGAGCTAAATCTTTTCTGTTTTCTGAAAGCCCGATTTTGAGCTAAGCATAGATGGCGCGCCATCCGTACAAATCCCCACAGCCGTTCTAACCCATTTTAATCATCCAGTTTCAAAAAAGGTATTTATTTTCTCCATGCTATCTTCACAAAAGAGCAACTCTTCTTTGCTATCATCCGCATGAATATAGACACAGACCAGCAACTGCGAACACGAACTCACGTCTGTTGATTTATCAACTTGAAAAGCAAACAATGGTGAAAGCTTAATTTCGATAAAAATGTGTTATTTAACATTTACGTACATGCAACGTTTGATGAGATTTTCTCCAATTGTTTTTTTTTTTTGCTTGGCATTTTCTATCGCGACTTCGTTTGATGCTTGCACTAATGCTGGTGAAAACTTCCTGTTCGATCAAGTCTCTGGCGTTTGCAACTAGCTTCTTATCTACGAAAGAACTCCATATATTTTTTGGTGTGTTCCGAATGACTCGTCTCAAATGGTGTTTTAGTTTTGAAGATTTCATAGATTCGTGACTGAGAACAACTTTGTACAGTGCGCTTTGTTTCTTCTCTATTACATTTCCAGTTATGTTAATGAAGCCGAATTTCAAAAATTCTTCTAAATATTTATGTTTTGTTTCAAATTACTAAGGTTTAGTATAACCGTTGGCGACCCCCCAGAAAGACCTTCGCGACCCCCAAGGGGGTCGCGACCCCCAGGTTGGGAACCCGTGGCCTATAGGGTATAGCTCGGTTTTATTTTCTCCACAGTTCGGCATGGGTAATATTTTCAGCCCACTCGATGTTCAATATGCGGCACATGCATTCATTAATGAAATTCTGAAGTTTGTTGTTATTAGTTTGTTTTACTCTCCACGTCTCAGAGCCATAGAGGAGAACAGTCTTCACATTGCTGTTAAACAGGAATATTTTGGAAAGTGTAGACAGTGCTCGACGTCCATGTTGTACTGATTGTTGAATGCATACCTGGCCTTGCTGATACAGTTTTTAAATGTCCTCATCTGCTCCCCCATCCTCGCTCGCTACACTCCCTAATTATATGAAGCAATCAACCTCTTAAAATAGTAGTGGGAGCTCCTGTTTATTGTTTATTCTCATCACCTCTGTTTTTCCAATTAATCTTTAAGCCTGTTTCCTGTTTGAAGCATTTCTTGTTTGGCTTGGACTGGGCATGCTGTTGTCGATGTGAGAGGAGGCTGATGAAGGTTGAACAATTACCTCATTGACTTCTATATATGACCATGGTGTATTGGTGCCCACAACATGATACATGACCACACAATATCCTCAACACCATAGATTACTAACAAAATTCCCCCAATACGAATGCTGTACGTGGGGGTCGGCGTGGTCGAGTCGGTAAAAGCTCATGGTTGCTAAACCGAAAAGTCTCGAGTTCGAACCCTCGGGCAGATGAGGCTCGTTAGCTGGGGACAGCCACTCTTCTAGGAGAGACAACTCCAAAATCAAACAACTGCTGCCTTGTAGTTGTTCTTGGTTGGACAAAGGCTATGGAAGCAAATCCATAACCAGTTGACACGTAATCCTTAATTGTGATGGAAGCATGGTCGAGTCGGCAAAGCTCATGGTTGATAAATTCGAAAAAAAAAGTCTCGAGTTCAAACCATCTGGCAGATAAGGCTCAATCCCTCCCAACACTAAAAATTAAGAACGAAGAAGAAGAAGAAGAATGCTGTACATAAAATTCTAAACAAGATTGTTGAATACGTAAACAGTTTGAAGTAACCTAATCGATGGAGGTTTAGGTTGAAACCAAACCAAAACCTCTTTTCGCTTAATCAATACCGTCAGATCAATGGGCTGTAGAGATGCCTCTTAGTCCCAGACTATTGGCCATAAACACAGACGTATTATGTAATATTAAACAATATTGATTTTTTTTAAAAACCGCATTGGCTTTTTTTATTTTGTAAGTTAAAAGAGGGGTATTTATTTTCGAACAGAGTTGATCTAGAATAAGGATAAAAGTATCAATATTGAATGGGGAGGGGGGGGGGGGGGGGGTTCAAGGGCAGCGTATAGTAAAACTGATAACTGTTGCAGATCGATCAATCAAAAAATGACAAACAAGGAGTCAAGTGTCAAACATCAGCATGAATTATTTGTTCAGTTTGTAAATAACAAAAGCCCATCGGTACAGTTGTACCATCGCCTTTTGTATTCTAGAATGTTTGTAATTTGATAGTTAACGTTTTAAATATTGTATTTTTTGTCTACAATGGGTTAGATAATGGATACATCACTTTCTAAATTTTATACATATATATATATATATATATATATATATATATATATATATATATATATATATATATATATATATATATATATATATATATACACTAGCTTCTACATAATGTATGCCATTAAATTATTCACTTGATGACCGAAACACTCTGGGAAAATAAAAAGGAATTTGAAATAACAAGACAATTTCATAAGACATTAGTTTTTTTTTCTTGAAATTGCTATTTAAAAAAAAAATGGTTGGTATTTATGTTTTTTACTCCATGAAATCTTCTAACATCACCTACTGACATCAAAGTACTAACAGCCCCCACAGTGATAACAGCCCCCACGGTACTAACAGCAGCACAGTGCTAACAGCACCAAAGTGCTAACAGCCCCCACAGTGCTAACAGCCCCCACAGCCCTCACAGTGCTAACAGCCCTCACAGTGCTAACAGCCCTCACAGTGCTAACAGCCCCCACGGTACTAACAGCACCAAAGTGCTAACAGCCCTCACAGTGCTAACAGCCCCCACAGCCCTCACAGTGCTAACAGCCCCCACAGTGCTAACAGCCCTCACAGTGCTAACAGCCCCCACGGTACTAACAGCACCAAAGTGCTAACAGCCCTCACAGTGCTAACAGCCCCCACAGCCCTCACAGTGCTAACAGCCCTCACAGTGCTAACAGCCCTCACAGTGCTAACAGCCCTCACAGTGCTAACAGCCCCCACGGTACTAACAGCACCAAAGTGCTAACAGCCCTCACAGTGCTAACAGCCCCCACAGCCCTCACAGTGCTAACAGCCCCCACAGTGCTAACAGCCCCCACAGTGCTAACAGCCCCCACAGTGCTAACAGCCGCCACAGTGCTAGCAGCCCACAGTGCTAACAGCCCCTACTGACTTCTAAATATAATTTTACCGACCCTATGTGTTGGACAATTGACCAGTCTTGTTCAAGCTAAAGATCTTATTTACATCTCGATTATATATTTTGAGCTAAAATAGCTAGTACACGCTTCTGTGAAAGATCTAAAGCTAAGATTCTATCAAAACCTTAACTCTTGTTTACTGAAGCGAAACAAAAAAAACAACTAGGAAGTACTGTGTAATCGATATTGATCTTCAACAAATTATAATTCATGAAGAATTTCTATTGTAGTGGTTTAGGCCAGGGGTCGGCAACCTTTTGAGACGGAAGAGCCAAAAGTTACAATTTTCAAAATTTCCCAGTTTTAAAGAGCCACATTTTTATTTCAATATTTTAATATTTGATTAGGACTAAGTAAATAAATATGATTCGTTATTTAAAATAAAAGGTTAAAGTATAAAATACTATTTATTCATATAAAAACATAGAAATGTTTCGCCAGAATAATAAACTTAGTTATCAAATAATATAAGTATAGGACTATCTCAATCCACTTTAGAAACTGTTAACTTTGTTTTCTTTCTTTACGGATATCACCGGCTCATGAGGTGTTCCCCATTAGCCAGGCAGGCCTCAACATGGCTAACTTCGACTAACTGGCTTGAATATCGGTTTGATAACAGTGTATCGGTCGCTTCTGTCCTTTGGTTCTCACCAGGCGTATCTTCCAAACTACTTAACGCAGGGTAAACTCGTACCCCACCGTCCAGTACCCGGCTCAACAGTAGGAAGCTAATAGCTAAAAAAAAAAACGACGTCACTCAAATTAATGATTACTGACACATATGGAAATGCATTCTAAATAAAATAACATTCCCATTTAAAAATATTCGAAAAAGTCGGCACTTGGGCAGTGATCATGGGATTGTTACCACGGGGCTGTGGGGTGGGCCTGGTGCCCAAGCTGCTGTCAGCTGTTCGGATACTTTCCACAGCATATATTCTCAATGTCCTCTGACAAGTGTTTTAATTCTATTCAAAGTTGTTTTTCTTTACATTATGATATTTGATATGAGTTTTGAAAATGAAATAATATAACTATTAATATTTGTACAAGGAGCTGGAGAGCCGCAACTTGACAGCAAAAGAGCCGCATGCGGCTCGCGAGCCGCAGGTTGCCGACCCCTGGTTTAGGCCTAGCTTACAAAAAACAATAACATCGGTCTAGCTACCGAGAAAACACTTGACGTTATATGGCAACAGTATGTTTTAAGTTAGCACTGCATCTGTTAAAGATATCTTTATCTAAATCATTAATGTTCATGATAACTTGTGAACTTTGACCACAGAAGCATAAACCCAATGAAGATAATATTCACTTAGTTCAATGGGTGTTTTTTTAAGCAGGGCATACAATGTATGATTTTATTAATGAAGCATGTTTTGTATTTAAGCGTTCGCAATAGCGGCCAGGGACTGCATAATTGACAGCCCTGTAATTAAAGGTTGCCCATATAACAAAGACATATTTTAATCAAAATTTTCCATCTCCCCCCCCCCGATTTCTCTTGTTCCACGTCATCATAAAAAACATGACATCTAATGAACGTCACTAAATTAATACCCCTGCCAACTCTGAGGTAAATTAAAATGTTAATCATCAAGTTCTAAATAAATACGCTGTTGTTAGATTTCTTGAACCTCCACGCATACAATGTCACAAAGATCAGCACATCCCTTTCATCCCTTTGATACATTTCTTTTAAGATCTATTATATGCATATATCAAAAGGGTGTTGTGATACAAGGGTATATTAAACATACTTCATGAAGATAATCGTGAATTAACTTTTCTCTCGATCAATACCAATTGAATAAAATACACAACCTCTGCCTACTTCCGTTTCGCCTGAGTGGAAAGACAATTGTTTTTGATAACAATATTGACTTTGTTTTATGAATTCAGCAGGGGCGTCTACTCAGCTCAAATAAAAACAAAATGTAAACAACCTCTTTATATCTTCAAGTTGTATTACAACTTGATTATAAAATTCATTTTCAAAATATAAACAAATTATATTCAATTACCGTATCCCCAAATAAAATAACAAGAAATTAATTAATAACAAAACCATTTGTGATAATGACGTCATTTTGTAATTAATAGCAACTGAAAAGCAAAGGTGTAATTGATACCTCACAATCTTAATTAATAATTATTGCTCCTAAGGTATGGTCCTTGCGTAATTAATATCACCGAAAACAAGCTCCCTAAGTTTAAATCTAAAATAATTAATAAAAATTCTTTTGAAGTATAGTAACGAAGTAATTAATATGTTTAGCTAAATGTATGGGGGTGACTACTAACATCATATACCTTAAAAGATAATTACCTTACTTACTTAAAAGCAAAGAGCTGATGCGGCAGTGGTACAAATGTATCAGTGTTGACATTTTAACAGTGTCTAGAGTAGATATTATGTATACTTTATTTCAAAATAATTTTATCCTTACTTTGTGTTTTCATAGTTGACAGCGTGCTCGAATGGTAGAGCGTTCGTCTGCTAACATGAAAGTCTCGAGTTCGGGTCCCTGGCTAGAACTTTGGCACGTCCCTAAATGTACCCAAAACTGATGGGTACCTGAATTACGTTGGGAAAAGAAAAGGCGTCTGGGTGTAGTCATGACAACACTATCTTTTCACGTGTAGAGGGTAAACAATCAGGTTAACTCTACTTCACCTGCCCCGTAGGCCGCCAGTATAGGGAAGTTTACTTTAATTCATTTAGTTTTTATATTCCTTATTACTAATATGTTCAGATTACAAAAAAAAAAAAAAAAAACAAAAAAAAAACAACTAAATTCAGAACAAGTTCAAGATATTAAAACGGTGGATGGGGGATACGCCAACGAGGCCGCCAAGTTTTTGTTGCGTTCAGTCTTTTAAAATATTCATGCCTGTCAGATTATATCGTACACACGGCTAGTTATTATTTTATTGTGCCGACCGCTTGCCTCCGTCCTGTTGGTTTTCTCAACTGTTACTGAACTTAAACACTTAGACGTGTTTCATTAAAGTGTGTTGTGCTATTCTACATGGTAGAAAGTCTATGTGTAAAAGCTTTAGGCCGAGTGAGTGAACAGTCAGCCATGATGAAATTAAAAACATCAACTGGCGTATTCAAACTTCTAGCTCTGTTTTTATTTGCCGGCTGTATGTGTACAAGTGTACGTGAAAAAGTGTACACGCTATACACAGGTTTACAACCTACAGGTTGTCCTGCAGTGAACCTGCCCAGTACACCTTCACCGTTGAGCTGTGCTGTCGTCTGCTCGTCAGACGATTTGTGTACGGCGTACACCTACAACAGTCTGACGTACCAGTGCGCCATTTGTGGCAACATCACCTCTCTTGGCTCCTACCCTGACTCAGTCGTCGGCTACCCCAGGGAAGTTTCTGTGAAGAATACCACAGGAGCTACCAGCGTCTCAAGCGTGAAAGTTAAAAACACTGGCGTAATAAACAAAGTGGTAGGTTTTATAGCTCAACTTTCTGATAAAAATTTTCAAAGGTGTTGATAAACTTAAAAGTCTCTGGTTCGAACCTTGGGGCAGATGAGGTTCGGCAGCTGGGGACAGCAACCCATCTAGGAGAGACAACTCCACAATCAAACAACTGCTGCCTTGTAGTTTGTTCTTGGTTGGACAAAGGCTATGGAATCAAATCCAAAAAGAAAAGCAGGCTGTAATTGGAGGCAACGGCCTCAATGGCGCATAACCAGTTAACACGTATACTTAATTGTGTTAGAGGGAATACCTTTTAACACTAGAATTAAGTATGAAGAAGAAGAACTGTTTATTATTTCATAATTTTTTTATTGCAAAATTGTTTAAAATATAATTTGCCAAAATCAAATATCATAGTTTTAGTTAACTAGTTAAAATCAAAGAATTAAAAAATTCGATGATGAAGAGAAAATAATAATTGAAAGCAGTCAGTGGCGTAGCTACCGTAAAGCTAGCGTAAGCAAGGCATAGGGGCCCAAGGCAAATAGGGGCCCTTTTTCGAAAGTATGAGGGGGGGGGGGGGGGGGGGGGTGCAAATCGAAAGTCGGCAGAGGGGGGGGGGGGTGCAAATCGAAAGTTTGTCCCCGGTCGCCGGGAAGGGTCGCTACGCCTCTGAGGGGCCCACTAACACTTTTTGCGTAGGGGCCCAAAAATCCTAGCTACGCCACTGAAAGCAGTGCGAATTGTTTTAGGAATACACTTTCTGGATTCGGGTAGTTATTCAGGGAATTGAGATTGTAAACGAGTGACCGTGTGTCTGTGTATATGTGTGTTTAAAGTTGTTCATGTGCTATGTTCCATTTAATTAAGCTCTCGCTGGTGCGGCTTGACATTGAATTGTGTATAAAAATCACCAAATCTTAACTGAGTTTTCGTAACTTCGACATGATAATCAATGTCGATTCAAATGCATTGAGTATTTCAAAAAATATTTTTTTTTTTTAAATTCCAAGTTTTATGCTATAGAAGCTGTTATTTATTTTTAACACTTCTTTTAATAACCGAGCGAGTTAGATAAAATAATTATATTTAAAAAAATTACAACGAGTTAGCTTCATATTCGTTAACTAGCTTCACAAATATAGATTCATATTCGTTAAATAGCGATACAAATATATAGCCTATACATCTTTCGAACGTGGAGGGTCCATGGGGCGGATGAAGTAGAATGACCATCCGTCTTTACGTGAGTCAAGTACTCATCATAGCTGACTGAACTCCGGAATTTCCTGAGAAATCAAGCCCGGGATTCGAACTCGAGACTTTCGAGTTAGAAGTTATACGCTCTACCACCAGACCACGCCGTACTGAATGTACGGGAGGCTGATATAGAACACATACACTACACAACTTACAGAAATAGACTAGCTCGAACTCAAATCCTTTTTATTTTATCTGGCAGGTTACATATAATAAGGCCAAATGCAATTTAATCCGAAATGTTTAACGTTAATTTACTTTCTATCCACATGTTTGCTTTAATCTTTATCCATCGGTTAAATTTGTTGTACAATTTATCCACAGGTTAACTTTGTTTTAATCTTTATTCACAGGTTAACTTTGTTTTAATCTTTATTCACAGGTTAACTTTGTTTTAAGATGTATAAACAGGTTAATTTTGTTTTACACTTTATCCACAGGTTAACTTTGTTTTAATCTTTATCCACAGGTAACTTTGTTTTAATCTTCATCCACAGGTTAACTTTGTTTTAATCTTTATCGACGGGTTAACTTTGTTTTAATGTTTATCCACGGGTTAACTATGTTTTACACTTTATCCACAGGTCAAACTGTCAGTTATTTACTTCACCCAATCGATCAGTCTAAACATCTGTCCAGGCTACACCTTCCATTACTGCCACTTGAATCTGAGGATCAACCTCGACGCTAACAACATCACTCAGACCTTGACCCTGATGTATCGGGTGCAGGAAACGTACACCACAATGGGCACTGTCCAGCTGACCGACCACCCGCTTCCGCTCAACACCGACACCACCATCGACGTCCTCATCACGAGTGAGGCCTTTGTTGTCTACACGGCAGGCAGATACTGCTGTCAGATGAGTCACGTGATGCCCGTAGGAACGGTTGAAAATTTCCAAGCGTTCGGCTCCATGCAGATTACAGAGCTCAGTATTTGAAATACGAGTTAGATAACTGGGGCAAAAATACACTATAAGTTTAAAGAAGGGTTAATTCCCCTTATTAGTTGCTGTTCCATGCTAGCTAATACATTCCTCTTCTCCCTCTCCCATTTAAATATCCAAGTACCAAAACTATACTTGATTACGTCCCATGTTAAACTAATAAAACGCCTGTTGAACAATAATTTCACATAACGTAATGCACTTACGTAAGCCTCGACATACCTCAACTTAAAAAGATTATCACAAATTACTTTCCTTGGTTTATGTTAATTAAACCTACAATAATTAATTTTATAAATATTGAAAGGTCTCTCTTGTTTTAAAAAATATATTGCTGGCAATGGTGATCCACTGTAATTCGTTTTAGATATTTCTGGACAGTTCCGATAAGCCTACATTATTTAGAATCTTTTAAAATAATAGAAATAATGTTCCATTTTGATGAAAACGCCTATGCTATTCACTTTTTACTTTCTCGTATATACGAAGTATAGAGAAAGTCTTGTAATCGTGCAAAAAAAAAAAAAATCGAGATTTTTGCAAATCTCGACGTTTTACATCTCACGGATACGGAAAAACATAATTTTGCAATCTTGTCCGTATGTCTGTGTGTCTGTGTGTGTGTGTGTGTGTGTGTCCGTGTGTAAACACGATAACTTGAGTACCGTTACAGCTAGGTTGATGAAATTTCATATATAAGTATTTTATCAAAATCGTAGATCCGTATCAACTTTTGAGCGATTTCCAATAACCGGAAGTGGTACTTTTTCTACTTTGAATTTTTCAAAAGCCTATAACTTGAGTACTATTTCAGATAGATAAATGAAATTTGATATGTAAGTAAAAGATCTAATTCTCTACCGTCTATCAAATTTTGAGTATTTTCCGTTGACCGGAAGTACTTATTTACGCTATTTCCGATTTCTCAAAAAACGCAAGTAAATTTATAAAGTACTAATAATATTGCGCACTATTATGCACATCTTTATTTAGCGTTCACTTGGTGTGCATTTCTTTTTTCTACGAGATTATATTCTATTTTTAAAAAAATTGAGTATTTAAAATGGATTAAAAATCATGTCTAGAAGTCTATATCCTAGTTGCCATCCCCCGTAGTGTTATATTGGAATATTCGAGAAAGTTTAGGGGAGATCACTCCCGGTTTATTAATTAAATTAAATTATTTTTGAATCTTTATAATTGGAACATTATTATCTGCTTTACGAAGAATAACTCACTGATTTATAATTAATTAAAATGTACAATGTATTTTTTCGTAACTTCATGCTTTTATAGAACTACAAGATGTTTTTGTCTTTATAAAAATATTTTTAAAATTAATTTTTTAAAACTAATTTCTAAATAGTGAAAACGTCCTGCTTTTTTCTGTAAATAAATTTTGTATTTTTTTTTTCAACCATGTTTCAAGTAAATATTATTATTTTATTAACAATTTAAATGTTGATATATTATAGCAAGCTTACGGGGAAAATCAAACTATGTAACTTTCATCTTGTACTTAAAATGTTAATTTTAAAATGAATGATATTTGCAAGTTTAATTGGAATTTTTTTTGTAAAGTTTTGAGTTAATGAAAATTAATGACTTTGTTTAATTACAAGTAAATTATAATGTAGTGCTCTTGTTTTGAAGTACAGTGGTACCTCGATATACGGGTGCCCTCAGAGCGCCACCTCTGTTTACCTTTCTAAATTGGTTTGAGAGATGTGGCCAGCGATTTAAAGGGAAGTTATAATTCAATTTAATCAGGTAACATAATTATCATTAGTCTGTTGGATCATAGTGATTTTCTATTGAAGCAGCGTATTTGACGCAAAAGTTGTGTAAGCGTAAATGCAGGGGCATGTGTGTATGTGTATGTGTATATGTATGTGTATGGGTACGGGTACGGGTACGGGTATGGGTATGGGTATGGGTATTGGTATGGGTATGGGTATGGGTATGGGTATGGGTATGGGTATGGGTACGGGTATGGGTATGGGTATGGGTATGGGTATGGGTATGGGTATGGGCATGGGCATGGGCATGGGCATGGGCATGGGCATGGGCATGGGCATGGGCATGGGCATGGGCATGGGCATGGGCATGGGCATGGGCATGGGCATGGGCATGGGCATGGGCATGGGCATGGGCATGGGCATGGGCATGGGCATGGGCATGGGCATGGGTATGGGTATGGGTATGGGTATGGGTATGGGTATGGGTATGGGTATGGGTATGGGTATGGGTTTGTACTGGTGCTGGTGCAGGTGACAGCGCAAGTGTGCTACCACAGCCCACTATCACAGACCACACAGCATGTCCTATTGTTATTACTAATACACAATGACCAAAGCTACCATATTTAGGGGCGCCTAGCCGGCTATGTTGCCTGCTATAGACCACCACATCACTGAGATTACCATTCTGCGTGCAAATGTAGCCTACATGCCAATACATCTGAGAAAGTGCTGATAGTGGCGTAAGCTAAACTTACCTCATATATACAACGTACACTAACACTTCGCATACATGAATAACTGGGCTAAAAATGATAGAACACATTCTTATTGAAATTGGACATTTTCGGCATTCCGAAGTAAACTCAGGTTTTGTGTCCCCCTATAAATCTGGCAAATGGTGCACATCTCTAAAATATCTCCACCTTTTATACAAATATCAGGGGGTCGGCGTGGTCGAGTCGGTAAAGCTCATGGCTGCTAAACTGAAATGAGGTTCGTTAGCTGGGTACAGCCACTCTTCTAGGAGAGACAACTCCAAAATTAAACAACTGCTGCCTTGTAATTTGTTCTTGGTTGGACAAAGGCTATGGAAGCAAATCCAAAAAGAAAAGCAGGCTGAAATCGGAGTCAATGGCCTCAATGGCGCATAACCAGTTGACCCTAAAATTATTAAGAACGAAGAAGAAGTTACAAATATCTAAGCGATTCCTCATATACTGTATGTTGATAGTATACAATTACATATAATACCTCAGAATAACAAAGAGTAAAACATAATAAAACAATAACTTTGAATTGCAAAAGAACAAAGAATAACTCCACACAGCGTCTAAAATAAAATTTATTGATCAAAAGTGGCAAAGAATGGAAGAAAAAAAGATAAACCCCCGAATAATGAGTTCGCTAATTAATAATCAACACACATTTGTCAAACGTGAATAATATAGTATATCAAACAGCGGAATAAAGAAAAATGAGATGTTTAATACAACTGGTGTAAAGTTATAAACTTATTTACAAATACATCATTTGTTTAATAACACGTTTTAAAATGTACATTTAAACTTATAAAGTTAACTTTTCTACAAATACATTGCTTGAAGCATGTTTAATAATAAGCTTTAAATGCACACATATTAAGAAAACCCATAGAGAAATTAATTAATTAGGGGGTAAGATGCGTTGCTTGGCTTAGATATCGCATATAATCCTGACCCCACAGCGAAAACTATGGCAAAGCAATGCAATCTTTTAAATATAGAACTTAAGAATAACTAACCTATACCTTCGCATTTTAAAGGTAGATGTCTGCCGAGGACGTGCTGGGCCGCCCTCTACTTTTTGCCAGCGTCTTGGCAAGCTTCCAAGATAGTACGGCTCATGTCAGTTTTTTTAGCGGAATTTCTATACTGACAATTGCGATTATTAATTTGTTATTTCTGGATGGATGGATGTGTGTCCGCAATGGATGGATGTGTGTCCGCAGCTTTAAGTCGTATATCCTCCTCAACGAAGCAATATCGATGACTAGTTCCAAAAGCAAATATGTTAAGCAAGTTCCGAGGATGATTGTGGGCCAAAATAATTCCCGGAATTCCTTCCTGGATTTCCCGGAAAAGCAAAAAAAAAAAAAAAACCCTCGAAAAAATGCAGTTTTTGGTCCATATCTCAACAACCAGACCGCTTAGCGACTTGAAACATTTACCAATCGATTCCTGCCATAATTTAGAACAATATTGCCGAAGAAAGTTTTCAAAAATATCCTTTCATTCGGTCACAAAAAATTAATTAAGGAAATTGCGCTTAAATTGTCACTAGACTTTTTATTAACTTGTTTCTACTGTTCGTCGCCTCGTTTCACTTCTCGGTTTTCTATTCCCTTGAGGTTTCCCGTAAAGTGCCACTCCTGTGATATCTGAATTCTCATCATTAAGGCACATTGAAGTTACATTTTAAAAGTCAATTGGACTATATTATTAAAAACCACTGTTTAAATCACTTTTTTAGGAATTCCCCCCCACACTGTCCCGAAACAACCTTTCTGTGGCACCGTCATTAAAATTTATGTCTAATCCCGTAAGATGCCCCAGCCTTTCCACAATTTATATTACATATTTACAGAAAATAAGCGGGAATGATCTCCCCTAAACTCAGTTGCGTAGCCAGGAATTGGTCA